>NC_090810.1:22892531-23192531 GCF_036512215.1 Solanum lycopersicum | reverse complement strand
CTTTCACCGAAGTTGAGACACACTTTGTAGATGCGAAATTTTACTTAAGAAGTTATGTCGTTATAGGGGCCAAATCCAATGATGTCAAATCGATCAAGTTTGATAATATCATAAACAAAAGAATTGACGCAACTGTCGAAAAGGTGAAAATTGACACTAAAAAACCGTGTCCTATTCTTTATGAAGGGAAGATCATGTATTCGAAGAAGAAGCTGACTTCTAGGCTTTGTTATGTCCCAAAAGCGAAGAAAGAACAAGATCAATCATCTAACCTTCATGAAAATGCATTGAGAGAGATAACTCTTCCTATTAGATGGATTGATGCAATAAACTTGTCTTCAAAGTTACCAGAAAAGTTAATCTCTCAAGATCAAGTGCGAGATATGACACTTCCTACAAAACGCAAAAGTGAAGGTTTTACCCTAATGCTTGCAAGTTATTTATGAAGGCGGGGTACAACCCTAATGAGCCATCAACACTAGGGAAACATCAATCAGAAGATACAACTAGGCAAGCACGTAAAGGCCTACGTTATAGCCAACCGCCGTAAATTTGCATTTCCATAAGAAGGGACAACAATAATCATATAACTTTTGAAGATAACATCATTGCTCCTAATGAAAGGCCTTCCGTCTTTGATCGACTTGGGGAAGCGACTGCAAGAACTTCTGTATTTGAGAGGTTAGGTCCTTTGAAGATGAATAACAAAAATCTAAGAAGTTATTTAAAAGTTACAACACCTACTTCACATTTGATTCGAAAGAATTGCAGAAGTTTGATTCCTTTGAGGATAAGGCGACGAGTGGACCTTGTGATTTCCTGTAAAGAGGAACTCAAGGAAAAGGTTCAGAATGTGGTTTACACCAAAGAGCACGAGGAAGATGAAGAAAGTGTAGGTTTATCAAATCATGTTACAATCCAAAATGAAAACAATTCTTTGCCTCAAATGAAGATTGATGAAGAGGTAGAAGATATTATCTCGTAGTGTCATACATCTGTCAATGACAATGATCCTTTGGAAGAGGAATATGCTTGAGATGCTCCACTAGAACTTGAAGAAGGAGTAAAAACCACAATAGATCCTTTGATGGAATTTTACCTTGGCATTGATGAAGACCCAATGCCAACTTACTTGAGTGCAATTCTAGAAGTTGATGAAGAAATCGCTTATATAAATATACTCAAAGAACGCAGGGATGTCTTCACTTAGAGTTATAAAGAAATGCCTATATTGAATCCTAAATTAGTGGTCTATCAGTTGGCAGTCAAAAATGGTGCTTGTTCTGTTAAGCAAGCTAAGAGACGTTTTAGGCTACACTTGGTTCCGTTGATAAAAAATGAAGTCAACAAACTCATTGAGGTGGGCTTTATTGGTGATATCAAATATCGTACATGGATTTCAAGTATTGTTCCTTTGAGGAATAAGAATGATCAAATTCGAGTTTGTGTTTGACTTTAGACATCTCGATAATACATGCCCTAAAGATGACTTTCCTCTTCCAATTCCAGAGTTGATGATTGATGTCACCACTGGTTATGAGGCAATGTCATTCATGGATGGTTCTTCCGGCTATAATCAAATCCGCATGGCACTAAAAGATGAAAACTCACCTCATTTTGCACATCGAAAAGTATTTACTGCTACAAAGTGATGTCATTTGATTTATATATTACTGGTGCCACTTATCAAAGGGCTATGCAATATGTCTTTGATGACTTCCTTCATAAAAATGTTGAATGTTATGTTGATGACTTGGTGGTAAAGTCAATAAAGAGAGGTGATCATTTGAAAGACTTAAGAATGGTATTTGAGTTGCTCCGAAGATATCAATTGAGGATGAATCCACTGATATGTGCCTTCGGAGTTACTTCAGGCAAGTTCCTTGGCTTTATTGTGAGACATTGAGGAATCGAAATTGATCAAGCCAAAGTTGATGCAATATCAAAGATACCCGAGTCTCAAAATATTCATGAGTTAAAAAATCTCCAATGTTAGCCTACTTGAGGAGATTAATCTCAAATCTGGCGGGGAGATGTCAACCATTTGGTCACCTCATGAACAAAGGTGCTCCTTTTAATTTGGACCAAACATGTAGCCATGCCTTTAAAAGTATCAAATCATATCTAGCAAATTTAAACCTTTTTTCGCAGCCCCTGTACCCGAAAAACTATTGATACTCTACATTGCAGCACAAAAAAGGTCTATAGGAGCCCTGTTAGCTCAAGAGAATAGTGAAGGCAAAGAAAACACTATCTATTACTTAAGCAGAACCATGACGATGAATGAACTAAATTATTCACCAATATAAAAGTTATGCATGACACTTGTCTTTCTCAATTTAAAAGATGAAGCATTATTTTCAAGCTCATGTTATCCGTCTTATCTCTAGAGCAAATCCCATCAAATTTGTTATGTCAAAATGTATCCTTTGTGCCCGACTAGCAAGATGGTACCTCAAATTCCAACAATCTTATATTGTGTAAATCCCTCAAAAATCTGTGAAGGGACCCTCAAAAATCTGTGAAGGGACAAGCATTAGCAGATTTCTTGGCAGACCATCCGATACCTGGGAGTTAATTCATGATCTTCCTGATAAAGATGCGATGTCCATCGAAATTCAAACTCCTTGGAGAATGTACTTTGATGGGGCTGCACGTCGTGGCGGAGCTGGCGCTGGCGTAGTGTTCATCATTTCGCAAGAAAGAGATCCTACCATTCTCCCTTACTTTGAAGCAATGCTGCTCTAACAATGTATTTAAATACCCAGCATTGATACTTGGACTTGAGATGGTTATCGACGTGAAGCAATTACACTTACAAGTCTTTGAAGACTCTCAGTTGGTGAACAACCAACTCTTGGAAAGTTATGAGGTGAAGAAACTTTAATTGCGTCCTTATCATGATTATCCTCAAAAGTTAATAGGATGGCTTGAAAATGTAACCCTTCAACATGTGCGTAGAACGAAAAATAAAAGAGCTGATGCATTGGCTGCCCTAGCTTCAACGCTAACCCTTCCTGATCAAACAAAAGTTACTATTTGTCAAAAATGGATAGTACCAACACCAAATGAGTAAGAATATATAGAAAATGAGTTTGAGCATCTTGTTTTCGTTTCTGAATCCACAGAGGAAAATTGGAGACAACCCATTGCTGACTACATGTGTTATGGGATACTTTCAAAAAATCCAAAGAGAAGGACTGACATTAGTCGGTGTGTACCTCGTTTCCTTTACTACAAGGACACATTATATAGAGAATCATTTGAGGGTGTGCTATTACGATGTTTGGGATAGGAAGAAGCAATTCAAGCTTTGCAAGAAGCACACTTCGGAGTGTGTGGATCACATCAATCTGGACCTAAACTCCACTTTCACATAAAGAGGATGGGATATTATTGTCCAACCATGGTGAAAGATTTCTTAGATTATGCTCGGAGGTGAGATCTTTGTCAATTTCATGTGAATTTCCTACATCACCAGCCCAAAGTATTGCACACAACTATCGCATCTTGTCCATTTAACGCCTAGGGCTTGGATATTGTGGGACCACTACCAAAGTATTCTGGTGGACACTTGTACATCTCGGCTGGGCTGCAACTGATTACTTTTCAAAATGGTCTGAAGTTGTCGCTCTTAAAGAAGTGAAGAAAGAAAATGGGACAAATTTTATCCGAGTAAATATTATTTATTGCTTTGGCATCTCTCGCTATATAATAACAGATAATGGCAAGCCATTCGATAACAAGTTAATGAACAAGATTTGTGATCTCTTTGGCTTCAAGTAGCATAAATCTTCTATGTACCATGCTGCCACCAATGGTCTTGCTGAAGCATTCAATAAGACTTTATCCAACCTGCTCAAGAAATTTGTCTCCAAATCCAAACGGGATTGGCATGAAAAATGGAAGAAGCTTTGTGGGCATATAGGACAACATATCACACTCCAACTCAAACAACACCATATTCACTTGCTTTTGGAGTTGAAGCAGTCCTACCACTTGAGCATCAAATACCTTCCTTGAGACTTGCTATTCAAGATGGGCTCACTGAGGAAGAAAATGATCGATTGTGTCTTGTTGAATTAGAAGCACTCGATGAAAAGAGGCTAGAAGCCCAACAAAACCTTGAATATTATTAAGATAGTCTATCTCATGCTTTCAATAAGAAGGTTCGCTTGAGGTGCTTTCATGTTGGAGGCCAAGTTCCCCCTATAAGAAGACCTATCATTTCTTCTCACAAGTCAAGGGAAAATTTACCTCAAAGTGGGATGGACCATATGTCGTACAAGAAACATATTTAAATGGTGCTTACAAGCTTGTTGATGTTGATGGCTTAAGGATCGGTCCTATTAATGTTAAATTCCTGAAGAGGTACTACCCTTGAAGTAAGATGATGCTCCTTAAGATATGAGTCTTAACTACATGTCACTACTTGCCTCAAAAGTATAAACTGTGTATGACACACAAAAAAAACATCACACAGTCCCCCAAAACTACGTTGTGACTTGATCTTCTTCATTGAGGTACATAGGCGCTTAAAATCATATTCTAAGCTCAGTTTCATGAGTGTCAAAAAAAAAGTTCCCATTTGATTTGTTGCATGAAATTCAAAGCAATATGTATTTTATTTTATTTTTTGTCTCATCAAACTTAAGACTTGTACGAAGTATTGAAGGGTCAATGGAGGGGGGAAAACCCTTATAAAATATGAATTCTTATTAGTACGGTTGAAGTCTTTAAATTAGATTAAGTATGCAAATTGAAGTCTTTATATTCTTCAAGTTTATTATTTGAAGTATCCAAATCCCCTAAGTATACAAGTTGAAGTATTCAAATCCTCTAAGTATGAAGGTAAGACTTCAAGTCTGTAAGTAGAAGTCTCCAAAGTCTCCAAATACGCATGTAATTGAATTTCATACCTTAAGGTGGGCGAGGTTTGTCCATTTTGCACCTTAAGCTAGCCTTGTTGCGGATTATCATTCAATAGATCTTTGAATTTATATGCTTTAAGGTAAGACAAACTTGTCCCTTTGCACCTTAAGCTAGGCCTTTTCACGGGTGTATACTTAAAAAATCTTTAAATTTTCATGTCTTAATGTGAACGAGATTTGTCCCTTTGAACCTTAAGTTTGCCTTTTCACTGATGTATATTTAAGAGGATCTTTAAATTTTCATACCTTAAGGTGGACAATATTTATCTCTTTGCACCTTAATCTAGCTTTGTTGCAAATTTATCTTTCAACGAATCTTTAAATTTCTATGTCTTAAGGTGGACAAACTTTTCCCTTTGCCCCTTAAGCTAGAGTTTCCACGAATTTATCTTTAAAAGGATCTTCAAATTTTCATGCCTTTAAGTGGACAATATTTGCACCTTAAGCTGGTCTTTTCACGAGTTTATCCTGCCTCAAGTTGGTTAAGTATTGAAGACATTGTAACAACTTGAATTTATTTTCAAGGCGGAAACATTACACGGTATTTTAGTAAAGATTCAAGTTGATAAAGTGTTCGGGACCTTGTAACACCTTAATTTTATTTTCAAGGCGGGAGCATTATACGATATTCCAATAAAGTTTTATTGTTAAGCATTTGAAACCTTATAACACCTTGAGTTTATTTCAAGGCGGGAGCGTTACATAGTATTCTAGTAAAGCTTCAAGTTGGTTAAGCACTTGGAACCTTATAACCCCTTGAGTTTATTTTCAAGGCTGGAGTGTTACGGTAGTCTAGAAAAATTTCAAGTTGATAAGCATTCAGAGCCTTGTAACACCTTGAGTTTTTTCAAAGCGAGAGTGTTACAGGGTATTCTAGTAAAAAATCAAGTTGGTTAAGCATTCGGGGCCATGTAACACCTTAAGAGTATTATTTATTTATTTATTTTAAGGCAGGGACGTTAAACACATTTTTGTGTGATAAATCTTTCCATTATGTAGCCTCCGTAAAATATAAAATTCTTTTTGTTGATCTACAAAACAAAACAAAAAAGGAGGAAATTACAAGTGAAGGAGAGACTGTTACCCGTCAAGATGTTTGAGACTCGAAAGGTATTAAATCTTAAATCTTGGATATGTTGTAGACCTTTGTGTCTAGATTCGGAATCATCAAGCGGATTGCGATTTCATCATTCCTACGTCAAGACACGAGATTTTTAATAAAGTCACAAATTTTAAAAATGTTAGCATGACAGAATCTAGAACTAACTTCAAATATCATCTTGAAATATTCTAATCGTAATAAATATTGAATTTCGAATATGTTAGAGATCGAGAAGCCTAATTTCTTAAAAATCAAATAATTCATGATTTTGATTTTTCTACAATGAAATATGAATTTTCTACGACAGACACGTGTAGCTGTAAAAAAGTGGGAAAAAAAGAAAAATAAGAGGAAGATTACCTTGAACATTCTCTTTTGTCGTATGCTCGCAATCTATAATTGAAGATAAAATTGTGGAGACAATGTATCTATTTATAGATGTCATGTGGTGGGAATAAAATTCTTCTCTCAATTACAATTTCTTTATGGCTTGGGCAATAAAACATATATATAAATATGAAATTGAGTAGGATTATAATTCCAAGTTGAATTACAATTTCTTTTTTACTAAGGCAATAAAACATATATATCAATATGAAATTGAGTAGGATTACAATTCCTAGTTCAATTACAATTTCTTTTTAACTAAAACAATAAAACATATATATGAATATGAAATTGAGTAGGATTACAATTCCTAATTAAATTATAATTTATTTTTAACTAAGGTGAATTTAGTAACCGGTTAATTCTTCAAGCCCAGTCTCTAAAAGATAAAATATCTCGACAAAACTTGAAGTAGGAGGCATTTGTAATCATTTAAAATTTATTAAATATAAATTTATAAAATAATTTGTCTTATATTATATTCGTAAATATATTAATCCAAATAAATATTGTGCATTGATACAATTGAGTTGAATATCTAAATTCAATAAATATGAATTTAATTAAAGACCAAATTAATTGATTTGGGATACAATGGATGAACCCTATTTGTTAAGCCCAATTTCATCTCATTCTAGAGCTCATCTTGGCGCCACATATGCAAATGACGTGGCATGCCAAAAAAAAATAAGAAACCAATAGAATCATGACATGCGTCAAAGATGACAAGTCCGCTCCATAAAGTTCATATATCATTTCACTTAAATCTGATTGGTCGAATAGAATCCTATTCCAATAGCAACTCTCTATTCTAAAACTATAAATAGGGGTCCTCGTAATTCAAAAAAGAGACAGAAAATTCTGAACAAGAAGCAAGAGAAAATTCATGGTACAAACGTCATTTTATTCTCTACAAAGCTATAGGTTTAAAAATTCAAGTTCAAAAACTATCAAAATCAAGATCATCGAGATTCAAGAACAAGCTCGAAACCCTTTAATTCAAATAAAATTTAAGATCAAGATAAAGTTCAAGTTCATTAGAGATTCAAGAATAAGCTTTAAAGCCCTTGAATGTACATTTGAAAAGGCAAATTCAGAGAAATCATAGACATTGTAACACTCGCATTTGTAATAATAAAATTGATTGTTTCTATAATTTTTCGTTCTTGATTATTGTTTTCATGACACAAATTTTATTGTCTACAAAAACATCCAACGGAAAGGAAACACCAACATTTATTCAACTGAGTTGCTCATCTTTATGGTAAATATCAGAATCATACACCTACGGATTTCATTATATATGCATCTAAAACAAAGAAAACATTGTACATTGCAACTTAAACAGTTATGTAAATAGAACAATAGGGTTCATGAATGTTAGGGACGAGTCAACTCGACCATTCGAAATGAAAATTTAATCCGTTGATTCAAAAATAAATAAAGAAATCAATACAAACATATAACTCAACAAATAGCTCATCATTAGTAAAACATAGTATTCCAAATGAAAATTGATGAAGGCTTATTATCTTTGGGCTACTGAGCAACATTTCTCAATCATAATTTATCTTCTAAATGCTTAATTTAGGATTAGAATCAAGACATGAATCTGTGTAAGATTTAACTACACTTCAAAAAAAAAAACTACAGGAAAATTAAGCTATAATGCTGAAAATACATTCAAACAGAACAGGAGAAATTGAATGAGAGGAAATTACCTTTTCAGAAGCAGGGAGGGAGACTAGCACTGAAGCTTTTACACCATTAAGCTTAACTCGGGGAAGAAGCGAATCAATACAAATAAAAACAAGCACTAGATTTTCATCATTTCAATCTAAAATATAAATAATTTTCTGTTAAAATTCCCTCATATCCAACTTTTCTCCTTGAGATCTATGAGGACATAACGCCCATTTATAGGGAAAGCGTGGACGATTTGAGCAAAACCATTGGATTATTTGAATCCATTGCTCCTTTTCGAGGCTACAGTAAAAGCACATTGTGCAGCCTTGTAGGATGACGCGGAAAAGTGCTCCGCCATTTTGAATCCCTACTGATGCTGATGGGTCATAGATCACAGCTTTTTCCCCATTTTGTCGGATTGATTTGTCTGCTGTTCTTTGCGTCTGAAAGAAGAGAACGTAGGCTGGGTCGATTTTATTGTTGTTCTTTTGAACGCTATTATATATATTTATTACTTACTATAATAGAAATGACTTGTTTCAGTATGTGTGTTTAATGTATTCTATTTCAAATTTGAGGGTATATTTGTCTTTTCAAAAAGCTTAGTGTTTCTCTGGAGGTGTCTTGAATGTGTCACATCATTGTTTACGTATCCCTTCATCTTCACTTTTTCCATTGTTTTTGTTTTTGCATCAATTCCTTGTTGTTAGTGAACAATTGTTCCTCTTCTTTATCTGGGAAGTTTCTTCCATCGTCTACTCAAAAATCTCAATATTCGTTCAGGTAATGAACAATTAAAATTGATTTTTGGCTCAGTTTGATAATCTTGAGAAAAAAATAGATTTAAGTCTGCTATGATGTTTTGATTTTTTCGCTTTTTTATATTAACAAATATCAATTTTTGATTTCTCCCATCTATTTCTGGCTGGTGTGTTGTTATTTCACATTGTTTTGTTCATGAATTCGATCTGGGTCTCTTCATACTTGTAATTTTTTTCAATTTGAGTTTGTTGTTGATGTTCAATTTTGTCTTTTGCTTGGGATAAATTTTGCTGTTTCATTTTTTCATTCGCCAATGTTGCGTTTCAATGTTTTTTTGTCACATGCAGTAACTAATTTGGCCTTCTTTTGGTTCATATGGATTTTTGGTGCAATTAAAGAAGAAAAAAATTCAGGACAGATTTATTTCCTAGCGAATCAACTTTTTGGTTAGCTTGGCATTATCAATGGCCACCATCATTTCAAGGGAGCATTTTAGAAAAGAAAAAAATGATGAGATATTAAAACTAACCATCTTGTTTCTTGTTCCTAACTTCATGTATGTTTTTGTATCTATGTAAATGGTGTATCAAGTCATTGTCAACTGAGTTGACCTTTCTGTAGGTGAAACCCTAAAATTTCTACAGGTGAGACCCTCAAATTAGCAAGTTCACTTTGTATGCTCTTTTGTTTCATGAAAATGTCTTTGTAGTGTTGATGTAAGTCGTAGCACCATAAGTCGTGTTGTTTTGTATAGAAAAGGAGAATACTAAAAGAAAGTTGAAAAGGTTCATGCACAAGCTGATCAGTTTGAAAACAGGTTGAGAGAATAATAAGAGGAATTTGAAATGAAGAGTAAGGACAAAATAGATTTCATAGCGCATATAGGTGAAATCGAGAAAAGAGTATTTGATTAGATTAGAAGGTTGACAAGGTAAACATTTGATATGTTTTACTTTTTTTTATAATATAATAAGTAGTTTATTTGCATTCTTTTCTCTTTTCTTTTTAATTTTATTATCAAATGTCTTAATTAATTGCTAAAGTAGTGAATCTAGCATACGGAAGTTCACTATAACATATTCAACAATAATGCATAGATGAAATTTCATGTATTGCATTTTAAGATAGGATATCTTTTATTTAAGCATTAAAACAATGAAGGAAGAAAAGACTCTCATCACAAGTGTGATGATTGGTTCTTCCTTATATTGAACATTTTAAGATCTAAGAATTACATTTTTCATGCCTCAATTACTATGTTTATTGACTATGGTAGCCCAATTTGGCGATAATCCCAACATCGCTATTGACATGCCGATTGAATATAAATATTCAATGTGATTAAGTTTATATCGAGATCAAGATACTAATAGTTCATTAGAATATAGTAATGTTAGTTGTAAACTTGAAGGAGAGTTTAGAGGTGGAGTCAATGGTGTCACGCTTTGTCACCACACAACAAAGTAGATTTCGTTACCCTCCCAATCCAGTTTACTTCACTTTTCATGTAATGTATGTATGTATCTCTTTCATTTTGGGTTTACTATCCTACTGTGTGCTTGGTTGCTTTTAGTTTGATTTCAACTTGTTTTTTTTGTTTAATCAAATTTATGTCTTCCGAGATATTTATATATGTTTGTATTGTTTGTTTCAACTGAATTTGGAGCTTTTTGCTTCTTCCACTATTTTAGTGTTTGGTTTTACAATTGTGCTTTGACATAATCATTAGGCTTAGATTCTTGCTATGATTAACAATGTATCTTTCTCATGTATACGGTTAAGTGAGTATATGCCTTAGTTGGATGAATCTCCTTAATGATAACTTTGCAATTGTAATGAAGTTTTTTCATTCTTCTGTTGCAAGAATCAGGATTATACTTCGCCTGTGAATGCATCTCCTTAGAATTTCACATTCTATGTGGTTATTAACCTGCTCCACAACATTCACTCGTAGGAGTCCCTTTAGACATTTGGGTAAAAAACTCTTAGAAAAAAAGAAGACATCTTCATGAACGAAAATATAATGAATCTGGAAAAAAGATATCACCAATCTTAATGGTAGCTTACAGATGTTTTTACTTGATAGTTGAGCATTACAAGTGTTATATTTCTCTTGTTATAATCCGTGGATATTTATGTAATTGACCGCAACTTAATTAATATTAGTTGTGGCATGTTCTTTTCTTGGCCGGTATTGGGTTAGAATGTAGTGAACTCAAAAATAGTGTTTAAAAGAATGGTATTATCCATGTATGAGAGACAAGAATGCTCCTAACAGGGCTGAGGAGAAATTGAAAAACTGTTGCAGGTTATTACAAAGCTACTGAAAAAGATAGGGAGATTTATTAGATTAAAACTTTGATTGGTGTGAAGGGAACTCTGACTTGCTATAAAAAGACATGTATAGCTAAATATTCCACTTTGAACTTGAAGTAATTTTCCATTATCTGCAGATACTTTTTTTCAAATATCGTAATGTAGGCAAGATGCAACACTATATAGTGCAACATGTAAATGAAATACGTGTGTCTCTCTGTATACAAGCATTTAGCTCGCAAATATTTTTCAACGTCGGGACCGTGCTTGCACGTGCCATGTCTACCTAGTATATATTAGAAAAGGCTTGTTTCAACATGTCTGTTTCACTTCTCTCAAGGGTAGTTTTGTGATTTCATTTTCTAAAAAGTATACGTGTCTTTGTCCTAGCTTAACAATTTTTGTCATTTCAGTTCCTTATTCTGATGTGTCTTCTCCACCGTGTGCACATCAATGTTAAGTTTTCTCTTCAGCATTCTCCAGTGTGATTTTTACATGATTCAGTTGAGGTTTTTTTTTGTGTCATCTTCCTCTTCGTCAAAATCAAAGTTCCAAATTTGATCTGGATGCGAAAGTGTTTTCTTACTTTTTTTATTTGAATTTGTTATTGATGTTGGATTATCCTTTTGGTTGGGTGATTATGCTTCCATGTATTATTTTAGATTATTAGAAAACTACATCCTTGGTGTTCAAACACAATTTTCATATTCCAAAATTAACACTTCATCAACTCAAATTTTAAATTTACAGCGTAACAGGAGCTAATGTACCCAACAGCCAAAGTTGTAAAAGAGATTGATATCAATAGAAAAATATCAAGAGAAGCAAAATCTGTAAATAAAAGTTGGTTTCTTTTTACATACCCCTTTGGTGGAGCTATGACGATGACTCTTTGGCTTCTTGATTCCAGTCCTGTGAGCCTTGTAGGACTGATTGTGTGCAGTATGATTCTTTGACTTTCCATTTTTTCTTCGATCTAACAATCGAATATCCAGAGATAAGAAAAGAGCAGAAATCAGACAAAATTTAGCATCCAAATTGCAGTTTTAACTAACCTTTTCTACTATAAGAGTAAAGTAATTCATGTGTTTTCTCACATGCACTAATTAGTTTGGTCTTTTTTCTTCGGAATTTTGAGTTTTTTTATTTTAGTTGGGTTTTTTTTAATCAAAAACCTTTTGAACTTCCTCTGTTCATATATGAGTTCTCCATCAAAATCAGTTTTCTAGGCTGTTGTGGTTTAGCTTGGAGTTTAAGGATGTTCAATTATTCATACTCGAATGGACTTACTGATCTAGGGTAACAGAAAGATAACATCATCTATTGCTCCAGAAGTAGAATACAAATGAAAAATTGCATTTAACAAAACTAAATTCGATTGAAACCCAAATTCCTATACATACACATGAACAATTCTCCCACATAAAGAATCTCATAACCCCACACAAGCCTTAAGAACAAATGAGAAAGTGAAATAGTCAACACTCACATTGTAACTACGCATTTGAATTAAAGAACAACCTTACAGCTACTCCATATAGCAACTTCTTGCTGATCAATGGAGCTAAAAATCTCTCCCAAAATTTAAAAATAACTTGTAGATTTGATGAAATTTTAATTCAATCCGAACAAGCTCTAAATTATGGCGCTTTATATTAATTTTTTGGGACATGAATTTTGTATTAGTAATTGATTATGAAATATATTAGTGTAGGCAAATTAAGTTCATTGAACAAGGTATAAGTTAACCGAGAAAGTGCGAGTAGCGAGGGAGGTTTATTGGTTAAGTTGTTTGAGCTCAGTTGGAGAGGGGAAATGGTGGAGCAGGGTAGTCTTGAAAATTTCTGAAATGCTATTTAACCTTGTATATTTTTCTATTTCATACCATTCTTCTTCCGTTAATGATGTTGATTTGCATATTTCAACCTCAGTTTTCAGTCATGATAGAAAAGTTGAATATCAACAAAATCGACATGAGCAGAAGAATGAACCTGTAAAGTCCAAGTGGTAGATAGAGATCATCCTCGAACAACCAGTGAGGGAAACAAGAAATATCAATTGATGATATTACAAGATGAAGAGATATTTGCCACTAAACTAACAAATAGCCATCTATTTTCACAAATCATTTTGTAGTTAAATTGATATGTTACATACTATTTTTAGTTTGCTTTTTACTCGCTCTAAGAATTGTGAGGTTTCTTTTTAATTAAATTTGGCTATTGATAGATTTGATTTCGCGCTAGAGTTCTGTTCGGTTGCTTGTGAGTTTTGATGTGGAGCATTTATTGTCACTCTAAATTTATGTTTTACTCTTTGCTTAATAGGCATAATTTGTGTTATATGAAAGTTACAGTTTGGATTGAATGTTGTTGATTTTCTTTGTGGAATTAGGGAAAGTTGATTTCTGAGGTTTCTTTTTAGGTAAAGTTGGTAATTGATTAATTTGATTCCACGCTTGAGTTCAATTCTCTCGTCTCTGTGTCATTTGAGCAGGGGGTGATTATGGTTTTCTTAAAAAAAACCCATTGTTTCATTTTTCTGATTTACTTTTGTGTCGTAACAACTTTTTGGAACCTGCTAAATTGAAAGAATCTAATCTCCAAAGCTTTTCAAATTGATAAGTGAAATTTTATGTAAATTTTTTCAGTTAAACCTTACTTGCTACATTTGATAGTGTTAGTTGGAATATTGTTGCCTTTGAGTTTTGGTTTGTAGAAGTGCTTGATTCTTTATACAAATTTTCATTTCTTGAAAATATATTTAAACTTTTTCATTGTGTCTTTGTTATTATATTTGTTTCTTATGATTTTTGAAATATTAACTAAATATTTTTAAAAATTATGACAATGGGACACAAAGATTATGAATAAATCTAAGTTTTAGTCTTTTTTGTTTTGTAGGCATAATTTGTGTTATTGGAAAGTTATTGGTTGGGTTGGATGTTGTTGATTTTCTTTGTTAAATTTCCGGAAAGTTGAATTGAAATTTGTATAGATACCAATCCATTTAAGAAATGAAATCTGTCACTTTAAAACCATTGTTGTGTAAGGCTTAAGATGACATAGGATAAGCGAAATCATGGAAGTATTCAGGGACGGCCAGTGGAGGGATCATAAAATATTCTAACTCATTGTACTTCTCAAAGTATCCTTACACTATTCTTACCACACATATGATCCATTTTTCATAACTATTCTACCTAACTATTAACTCTTTACTTTCTGCGAGATATTCTTGCCATCGTGATAAATGGTAGCCCTCCATCATGTGTCTCAAATGGGAGCAGAACTCAAGAATTCACCATCATCGACTATCAGTAAGTACATTTTACGTCCCAACTTTCAAAACTGAAAATTGTGATCTAAGCCTCGCGATGTTAAGACATGTACATCAACTAATATTTGATACAATAAAATGAAGCAATCATATTTTCCTTTATTGTTACATACCAACTGTTTTATCTTCCCCGTATATATTATAATTGATATACATTTTAGGTTTGCAAGTTGAATTCTGTTAATTATTTGGTTAATCTAATCAAACATATCTTTAGCGAGCAAGCTTTATGCAATAACTAATTGATTAATTGACATGTTACAGCTGTCCAATATAACTCTGATCCACACTATACGTCCTTCTATAGTTGCTTATATATAATAAGTTTCCTTGGATAAGAGTGAATATCCAAGCTCTTCGAGTCATTTCAGACCTGTCTTAGAAATCGTCCCTTCGTTCCTTAAAGTACCTTTTTTGTGGAGGACAACAACTCCAATTGCTAAGAAGATTTTCATTGCAAAATATTTATGAATGGATAAGCTTAGCATGGGGTAATGCAATTAAAAAAGCAAAAAAAAAACTGTTTCAGTATTAACACAAAGAACTTTCCTAACAAACCTTCAGTTTTAGATGGGAGCATCTCTTGGCTTAAGCGGGCCACATCAGCAGCTGCAGCTGCTGCTTTTGCAGCAACAATAGCTTTTTCCGCGAAACTTGGTCTTCCCTTAGAGCACTTCTTTCATGTTTTTCTTCCATTACAACCTTGCGAATCTAGGACTTTAAACGGGGTATAATAGTATGCTAGCAAAAGTGATTACCATTTTTAGTTGGGTGGTAACGATACCAGCAATATAATACATAGGCTAGAAGCATAATTCTAAAAGATCGATTCGAAACCTGAATTAAAATCATCGTTCAATAATTTAAATATTAGAATCGAACAGAATGATGAAATGGAAGAGTCGAACGATTGGTTTTTGTTACTGGTGAGTTGATCGCTAAATAGTGAAATATATCAACACAAATTCATGCATTGTCACTTCTCCATCGACCATACGAAATGTTTCAAATATCAGAGAAAGGTACACTCAACAAATACTCAGGGTCACTATTTGTATTCCATGCTAAATGTGTCATATCTTAGAGCAAAACCACATTCACTAGATACTCGTGAATAGTCAAATATAAAAAAAAACCAAAAACTTTACTAGATTGGTGATAAATCAAAACTTCAAAACTAACTAATGTGATTTTGCTCTATCGGAGTACACAATTTTAGTGTGATTTCTACTATAGATAACGATCCACGTTCTCCTTCCTCCTATTATCTCCATGATTAGTAGCGGTTCAATCACATTATTATGCACTGTTTTGATTACTGGTGAAGAGCTAAATACTCCTAAATATGTTATGGCTCGTGGGCATTCTTCTCTCACTGCACTAACAATGCTAGAAAGCAGTAAACACAACCTTAAGCAAATCATGACAAAGGAAGACTAAAAGGTATTGTCTCCACAAAACATCCAATTGTTAGCCAACAATATATCTCTTGATGCATCACAAAATTTCAATTGTTAAAATAACCAAAAGGAAAATGTTAGCTACACACAAAAGAAGTAAAGCTACCGCTAGGATGCCAGACTATCAAGTTGACCTTGTCTTTTGCTATGTTTAAATGCTTAAAGAAATGAGTCTTTCGTACAGAAGGATTGTCTTCTCTACTTTTCAATAGCTAAGTGTTGGTTATCATGTGTGAAACCAATAGAAGTCTTGATACTTCAATATTTGCTTGTTAGTGTATCACATATTTTAAACTCATTTTCTACTTTTTTCAATATAAAGACTTCTGTATGCTTTCTCTTTTATTTTTTGTAACCCATGTTTCCTCGAAAGTTCACCAATTGAATAGTTTATACTTAGATTTGAATCAGTAAGCCTTTCCATAGTCAAATATTCTATTGATTTAAATCCAATGATTATATGTCAATATCATAACATGATAATTTGTCTTTTTGTTTATCAGTCTAGTACTTTTTTGCAATATGGTTGGCAACACCCTTTTGGCCGCTCAACTTACTACATTGTTGATGGTGTACACTTTTGTTGTCGATAGCAACTTTGCTGCCTACTTCTTAGAAATTTACAGGTTGCAACCACTAATAAATTCTTAAATAGTCCAGTACTATACTCCACATGTACTCCTCCCCATAACTACATGCAAAATTCATTTCTCAGTCTTATTTTACAGATACTTCCAATCTAGCGCTGAGTAACACAGTAAAACAGTCAAAATGGCAGCATTCTATAAATACTGTACAATGTATCTATCCAATCGAACTAACAGAGTCATGGCAACAAACAATATGTATATATATGTGCGCGTGTCTGCTTCTGTCTCCATGTGTACACCACCCTTATTAAATCACAAAAAACTGAACACAAAAATTTAACAATGTTGAGCCCGTGCTTGCACGGGCAACTCTTGCCTTGTATATTATAGAAAAAGGTTAAAAATGCCCTTTTCCCTTGTAATATTATGAACCTCGTATAAATATATTATAGGAATAAGGATCTGAAAAATATTCAATTTTGATCGAATTTGTTATTGTGATACTAAACTTTCATGACGATCTTTTATTTCCCTAGACTATTTAATACAATATATATATATATATATATATATATATATATTTATACACACGTGGACATAATAAATAATGCAAAATTATAAATATTAATGTGTCCACGTGAGCACATATATATCTTTAAAATACATTATTAAATAGTTCATGGAGATAATTGATACTTATGAAAGTTTAATATCGCAATAACAAATTCAACCAAAGTTGAAATATTTTTCAGATTCTTATTCCTATACTATATTAAAAAAATATATATCATTTATAACAACAATATTTTTGTTTCACTTGATCACTTTTAAGTAATACAATTTTAATACATATTACAAAGATTAATTTTTTATTCACATATGGTAAAATTTTTACGAATGGATAATACATTTATTGCACATTTTAATTTACTTATAATACAATCTTTCAATTTACTAAACAAGTGTATATAAATTTAAAAAACAATCACAATACTTATATTTTACATGTATAATTTATTTTAAATACATATAGCAGACTTAGTATTGATATGCATTTTTACTAGGTGCACGGCCCTACGTTGTAAAATTGTTGTGAGTTGAATGCAAGGATAGTGCATACATGGAGAGACACTCACGTATAGATATAGATATTATAATGTCAGTTATTTCGTTTATTGTCATGGTTGTGTTATTTACATTCCACGCTATTATTTTTCAGTCTAGACAGAAAGTATCTGTGAAATAATACGGAATATAAATTTAGTATGTAGATATGAGGAGTAAATGAGAATTATAGTAGCATATCATTTCAAAATTTATGAGTGATTGCAAAATCTAATTAACTGACAATTTCCAAGAAACAAGCAGGCAGCAGAGTCCAAGCTATCAACAACAGAAGTGAACGCCATCTACATTTGTAACAGTTGAATGGATAAAAGAGTGGTGCAATGCAGAAAAGTAGTACAAATTATGTTAATAACAAAAGGAGAAAGCATCAGTTGTAGAAGAAATGTTGACAATATATATGCTAAGTTGCATAATTTGATTATTTTGTTAGGAAGAAAATGAGTGTTATATTAACATAAAATAGGATATTTGACTATTGAGGCATCTTATTGGGATTCAAATCTAGGCATAAAGTAATGACTTTTTAACACAAAGCCCTACCAGTTATGTTATAATAGCGACATAACAATTGTACTTGACAAGATCCATTACAAAACAATAGTACTATCCAAATCAGACACTGGACATATTTCATAGTTGTTCAAAAGTGATCAACCCAAGACACTTTTATATGATGTTTTCTAGTCTAGTAGATCATCAAAATCCTTTCAAAGAATGCAACTACACACAAGAAACAAAACACTATTATTGATTCTGAAGCCAGAAGGGGTCATGGAATAACCAAATAAAACATAACATAAGAATCCATATAAGAAAAATTACCAAAACATCAATAAAGCACAAGAACAAGAAGTTAAACTCTAAATACAGAAACTTAATCAAAACATTACTATAATCATATATTACATAACATAAAGTATAAAGAGTGAAACTTTAGCGAGGAAAAGAGTCAAATCTGTGAAGGACTTTACCAAAAGAAGCCCAAAAAATGCGAGAAGAGAAAGAATGAGAAGAAAATCAAACATAAGAAGTGAGTTTAAAAGGGGATACTTAACAGAAAGATTGAAAAGGCAGATGCAAGCAATTTTTGCACTTTTTCAATTATTCCTATAGGGACCTAGCAACACATATATTGACTAACTCCATTCATTAAACTTAGGCAATGCAAGAAATTTCTGCACTTTTTGAGTTATTCCTCTATTGGGATTCCAACCTCGATTCCCAATTTCCCCTCAACTATTTCTCAATCGTTAGGTCATTCCCTTGCGACTAAAATTCATATGTTGCTATTTTTGTTTTGTCGGAACATCATAAAGAGATAAAAGAGATACTAAAACCAAATAAATATAGTATGGTAATGCATAAGTTGAACGCAATATCGTTGGGATCTAATGGGGAAAATTTTCAATTTCATTGCCTAGAAGCTACGAAAAAACTCCAAAATAAACTCATATGAGCCCAAAAAACTGATACCCAACTAAAATAAAGAAACCCATAATGTTAATTCTGACGGCAAAACATCACATTAATTATTGCATGTGAAATACACAACAAAAATCTGAATGCAGTTTCCTAACAATCCAAAATAGAATAGGAAAATCACCCAACCCAAATTGATATCATAACAATCAAAATTATTGGGATTTTCAAAACACAAGAAAAATCAAATTCAATAACAAACCCTAATGAAAGAAGAAAGTAGTTACATACCGAGATCAAATTTTGAATATTCACACACCCAATCAAATATGGTCAAAGAAAGATAAAATGGTGAAATATGTCTCAACTTCATTATGAGGAAAAGAAAGATGATACAAAAATCTCAATGAAAAAATGAAAGAGTCTAACCTGCATATAATGTCGAAAAAACGGTGGTGTATAAATGATGAAGACACAGAAAATAAATTGACTATACAGATAGAAGACACGTAGCTATAATATGGAGCTTAAAAGACAAGGATGATAACACAGAAAGAAGACAAATAACTATAATATAAAGCTAAAAAGACTGAAATACCATTTAGAATAATAAAGTAGGTATGTTGAATCAAGCCACTTCTAATACAGATGGATGACACGTAGCTATAATATGGAGCTGAAAAGACAAAGGATGATAACACACAAAGAAAACACGTAACTATAAGATAAAGCTAAAAAGACTTAAATACCATTTAAAATAATAAAGTAGGCATGTTGAATCAAGTCACTTCTAATATAAAAATAAAAATAAAAATAAAAGTAAAGAGTAATAAATAATAAAAAGAAAGAAAAAAATATCACTAAAATTAATAATTATTTAATAAAAAATAATAATTTTTTCTATTGGGGTAAAGTGAGGAAAAATTGTTATTGCGTATTTGCTGGACTGGAGAAGTGGGCTGGCTGGGAGAAAATGGAAAAGTGAGATTGGCCCAAATTTGGTTTCGACTCTAAGGTAAAAAAAAAGGTCTAAAATTTTAATTTCAAAATGGTTAGATGGATTACAATTATAACCAATTAACAAGCTTAGCCAAATTGAATATAATTCATAAATTTGGGTAAAATTAAATAAGATGAATTACTATCGATTAACTAAGATTCTTAATTTTAATAAAATAAAATGATTAACTTAATTATGAACTAATTAATTTAACATTATAACCATAATGTGAATCAAACTAAATTACTCCCTCCGTTTCAAAAAGAGTAAAAAAAAATCCCTTTCCTTTTTTAGCAACACTGTAACTTTAACTTTTCACGTGACATGTTTAAGACCACAAGATTAAAGGACATTTTGATACATTTGATATAACTTTAATTTAGAACCACAAGATTAAAAAGTTTTCTTTCTTTTCTTTAACTTCGTTTCAAGTCAAACTAGGTCATCCTTTTTTAAAAGGAGGGAATAACAAAATATTTAACTAAAACATGAGATATTTTGTGATGATTTTAAAATACTTATAAAATATACTAATTATGTACATAACTATTAATATTATATTTATTGTTTTAAAAATTATAAAATTGACAAAAATAACTTAAAAATATTTTGAATTTCATAAAAATTAATTAACTCAGGATTATAATAGTTGCTTTAGAATAGACTAATTTAATAAAACATTTTAAAGAAATAAGATTTTCAATATATATATATATATATATATATATATATATATATATATATATAGAGAGAGAGAGAGAGAGAGAGAGAGAGAGAGAGAGGCATATTTATTATTGAAAAAGTAAATAAATGTTGAAGTTACTTTCAAAATAACTTGAAAATATTTTGGATGTTATAAAACTAATTACTCCCTGCATTTTATAAAGAAAAACCTAGTTTGATTTGGCACGGAGTTTAAGAAAATAAAGAAGACTTTTGATCATGTGGTCCTAAATTAAAGTTATGTCAAATGGCGGGAAAAGTGCGAGGTACATTTCTTAGGCCATATTATCATCCAAGGTGAACTTCAGATGGACGAGGCAAAAGTTAAGGCGATCAAAGAGTGGGAAGCGCCTACGAAGGTGACTGAGCTGCGTTCATTTCTTGGACTTGTGAACTATTATCGTAGGTTCATTAGTGGGTACTCAGCTAAAGCTGCCCCACTGACCGAGCTATTGAAGAAGAATAAGCCATGGGTGTGGAGCGAGGAGTGCCAGGAAGCATTTGAAGGTCTCAAGACTGCGGTTATAGAAGAACCAGTCTTGATGCTGCCCGATTTCACAAAGACCTTCGATATTCATACGGATGCCTCCGATTTTGCCATTGGGGGAGTCTTGATACAGGAGAGACACCCAATAGCATTTGAAAGCCGAAAGTTAAATGAAGCTGAATGACGGTACACAGTGCAAGAAAAGGAGACGACGACCATCGTACATTGTCTACGCACATGGAGACATTATCTACTAGGCTCCAAATTCATGGTGAAAACCGACAATGTTGCCACTAGCTATTTTCAGTCGCAGAAGAAGATCACACCAAAGCAGGCTAGATGGCAAGATTTCCTGGCGGAATTTGACTACGTCTTGGAGTACAAACCAGGAAGGGGAAATGTAGTGGCCGATGCATTAAGCAGGAAGGATGAGCTAGCGACCATCTCCACAGCTCGTTGTGAAATCCAAGACACAATCCAAGATGGTATGCGGCACAATCCGGAAGCCAAGAAGATAATGGAGCTGGCTGCCCAAGGCCAAACCAGGCATTTTTGGGTATAAGATGGAATCTTGCTTACCGCCGGACGGAGAGTTTATGTACCCAAGTTCAGATCTATCAGACGGTGTATTATAAAAGGAAGCCACGACACGCCGTGGGCTGGGAATCCAGGGCAGCGAAGAACGAGGGCATTGATTGAGACTCTTTACTTCTGGCCACGTATGCGGGACGATATTGAGCGTTATGTGCATACTTGTCTTGTGTGCCAACAAGACAAGGTAGAACAGAGGCAACCAGGAGGGCTGTTAGAGCCACTACTCGTAGCAGATTGTCAATGGGAGAGAATAACTATGGACTTCATCACTTCTTTGCCGAAGTCAAATGGGCTTGGCACGATTATGGTCGTGGTAGACAGATTTTCCAAATATGCTACCTTCATGCCTTCCACAGTCGGTTGCACCGCCAAGGAAGCCGCTCAGTTGTTTTTCAAAAATGTAGTCAAATATTGGGGGCTGCCGAGGTACATCATCAGCGATCGGGATCCTCGTTTCACTGGGAACTTTTGGAATGAACTCTTCTAAATTCTTAGCTCAATACTTCACTTTTCCACAAGTTTCCACCCGCAATGTGACGGCCATACTGAACGCGTCAATGCCTTGTTAGAGTGCTATATTAGGCACTATGTCAGTGCGCACCAGAAAGATTGGGCTAAGCTCCTAGACATGGCACAATTTTCTTATAATTTGCAGAGGAGTGAATCCATCGGACGCACACCATTCAAGTTGGCAACGGGTCAGCAACCCCAAACTCCGCATTCACTGCCAACTACGTTTGAGGGGAAAAGTTGGGGCGCTTACCACCTTGCCAAGGGATGGGCAGAACAACTTAACACCGCAAGGTCTTACTTGGACAAGGCAGCAGAGAGGATGAAAAAGTTTGCCGACCGAAAGCGTCATCCCACGGACTACAAAGAAGGCGACATGGTTTTGGTAAAGTTCAATCCGAGGCAGTTTAAGGCACTAAGAGGCGTCCATCACAACATAGTGCATAAATATGAGGGTCCACTCATGATTGTTGCCAAGGTGGGCAAAATTTCATACAAGTTGGAGTTACCTCCACACTTGAAAATCCACCCGGTCTTTCATGCAAGCGTCCTTAAGCCGTATCATGAATATAAGGACGATCCCAGCCGGAACAAATCACAACGGGCCCCTATCACTGTCACTACCTCGCACGATCGAGAAATTGAAGCCATCATAGATTACCAAGCCCAACAAAAACGAGGACAACAAGCAAGCGCTATGTTTCTCGTACATTGGAAGGGACAAACTCCTGAAGAAGCCACATGGGAGAAGTACGAAGACTTGTGGCAATTCAAGGACCAAGTCCAGGAGTTCTTGCAGCGATGCGTCGCAGTCGCCGCATCATTATGTGGGGGAGATTGTGACGTCCCGCCACATTTCCAGCCATTTTGCAGCATTCGGATGGGGCAGGCGGCCCTAGAGCCTTGGAGAGGCTTGTAGAAGACTCTAGAGCCTTCTAGATTCTTGTGGCAGACTTGGAGGCAGACTAGAGAATTCTAGGAGTCTTTTGGAAGAGTTAGAGACACGTTCTAGGAATGTAGAACATGTATTAAAGTGCTTGTACTTAGGGACTTGTAAAACAACATTTATTTACTCTTAGGCCTTAGGGAGTAGTATAAATCGGAGGATCATTTCATTTGTAAAGCATCCAATAGTCCAACAATCAATACAAGTCCTCTCTTCCAAAATCTTTCTTTGTCTTTCTTCTTATTCTGTTAGCGTTCTGAGTTAAAAGGCTTAGTTGAGTTTACGAGATCGTGAAAGAATCGTGAGTAAGTTTTCAAGTGCTGCACGGAGTCTTAGCGAATACTCTAAGTCCGTGACACTACGCTCTTTATACATTAGCATGGGATAACATTATAGAATTTCGGTCCTATTACATTGGCCTTCGGGATCGGAGTAATGATTAACAGGGACAGTCGGGGGCATTCGTATTTCATATTCATAGGTGAAATTCTTGGATTTATGAAAGACGAAAAACTGCGAACGCATTTGCCAAGGATGTTTTCATTAATCAAGAACGAAAGTTGGGGGCTCAAAGACGATCAGATACTGTCCCAGTCTCAACCATAAACGATGCCAACCAGGGATCTGAGGATGTTGCTTTTAGGACTCCGCCGGCACCTTATGAGAAATCAAAGTTTTTGGGTTCCGGGGGGAGTATGGTCGTAAGGCTGAAACTTAAAGGAATTGACGGAAGGGCACCACCAAGAGTGGAGCCTGCTGCTTAATTTGACTCAACACGGGGAAACTTACCAGGTCTAGACATAGTAAGGATTGACAGACTAAGAGCTCTTTCTTGATTCTACGGTAGTGGTGCATGGTCGTTCTTAGTTGGTGGAGCGATTTGTCTTTAACGAACGAGACCTCAGCCTGCTAACTAGCTATGCGGAGGTATCCCTTCGCGGCCAGCTTCTTAGAGGGACTACGGCCTTTTAGGCCGTGCAAGTTTGAGGCAATAACAGGTCTGCGATGCCCTTAGATTTTATGAGCCGCACGTGCGCTACACTGATGTATTCAATGAGCTTATAGCCTCGGCTGACAGGACCGGGTAATCTTTGAAATTTCATCGTGATGGGGATAAATCATTGCAATTGTTGGTCTTCAACGAGGAATTTCTAGTAAGCGTGAGTCACAAGCTCGCGTTGACAACGTCCTTGATCTTTATACACACCGCCCGTCGCTCCTACCATTTGAATGATCTGGTGAAATGTTCGGATCGCGGCGACGTGGGCGGTTCGCTGCCCACAACGTCACGAGAAGTCCATTGGACCTTATTATTTAGAGGAAGGAGAAGTCGTAACAAGGTTTCCGTAGGTGAACCTGTGGAAGGATCATTGCCGAAACCTTCACAGTAGAATAACTTGCAAACTCGTTTAAAACACCTGGGGGCGGCACTCGCTCGTCGCGCGCCTCCCTCCTGTCGCCTGATGCGCGCAAGATCTTCGGGCGACCAACGAACCCCAGCGCAGAAAGCGTCTAGGAATACTACAATCGACAGCCCTCCCCTCGCGCCCCATTCGCGGATCATGGGGGGGGAATGACTCTCCACAACAGATTTCTCAGCTCTCACATCGATGAAGAACGTAGCGAAATGTGATACTTGGTGTGAATTGCAGAATCCCGTGAACCATCGAGTCTTTGAACGCAAGTTGCGCCCGAAGCCATTTGGCCGAGGGCACGTCTGCCTAGGAGTCACGCATCGCATCACCCCCCTCCCCTCCCCCCCGTGCACGTCGCAAGGATGAGTGAGGGGGCGGAAGCTGGCCTCCTGTGCGCCCAGAAGGAGTGGCCGGCCTAAATGTGAGTCCACGTCGACGAATGTCGCGGCAAGTGGTGGTTGAAACTCAACACTCTCTTGTTGTCGCAGCTACAGCCCGTCGTGCGTCCGGACTCCCCGACCCTCACTGCGCCTCTCCAGGCGCTCCGACCGCGGCCCCATGTCAGGAGGGATTACCCGCTGAGTTTAGGCATATCAATAAGCGAAGGAAAAGAAACTTACACTGATTCCCCTAGTAACGAAGAGCGAATTGGGAACATCCCAGCCTTAGAGTCGGGCGGCTCCGTCGTCCGAATGGTAGTCTGGAGAAGCATCCTCAAAGGCAGACCGGGCCCAGTCCCCTAGAAGAGGTCCTAAAGAAGGTGAGATCCCCGTCGAGCCCGGACCCTGTCGCATTACGAGGCTTTGTCTACGAGTAGGGTTGTTTTGGAATGCAGCCCAAATCGGGCAGTGAATTTCGTCCAAGGATAAATACTGGCGAGAGACCGATAGCGAAAAAATACCGCGAGGGAAAGATGAAAAGGACATTGAAAAGAGAGTCGAACAGTGCTTGAAATTGTTGGAAGGGAAGCGGATGGGGGCCGGCGATGCGCCACGGTCGGATGTTGAATGGTGACGAGCCGGTCCGCCGATCGACTCAAGGCATGGACCAGCGTGGATTATGGGGGAGGCCAAAGCCCGGGCTCTCGATACGCCCGCGGAACGCCGTCTCCCCGATTAGGGAAGGCAGCGCGCGCCTCCGGTGTGCTCGGCATCTGCGCGCTCTGGACTCTTGCTTGTGGGCTTCCCATTCGACCCGTCTTGAAAGACGGACCAAGGAGTCTGACATGTGTACTAGTCAACGAGCGAGTAAACCCGTAAGGCGTAAGGAAGCTAATTGGTTGGATCCCCTGAGGGGTGCACCGTTGACCGACCTTGATCTTCTGAGAAGTTTTTGAGTGTGAGCATACTTGTCGGGACCCAAAAGATGGTGAACTATGCCTGAGCGGGGCGAAGCCAAAGGAAACTCTGGTGGAGGCCCGCAGCGATACTGACGTGCAAATCGATCATCTGAGTTGGGAATAGGGGCGAAAGACTGATCGAACCGTCTAGTAGCTGGTTCCATCCGAAGTTTCCCTGAGGATAGCTGGAGCTCGTGTGTAAGTTCTATCGGGTAAAGCCAATGATTAGAGTCCTCGGGGGCGCAACGCCCTCGACCTATTCTCAAACTTTAAATAGGTAGGACGGTGCGGCTGCTTTGTTGAGCCGCGCCACGGAATCAAGAGCTCCAAGTGGGCTATTTTTGGTATGCAGAACTGGCGACGCGGGATGAACCGGAAGCTGAGTTACGGTGCCAAACTGCGCGCTAACCTAGATCCCACAAAGGGTGTTGGTTGATTAAGACAGCAGGACAGTGGTCATGGAAATCGAAATCCGCTATGGAGTGTGTAACAACTCACCTGCCGAATCAACTAGCCCCGAAAATGGATGGCGTTTAAGCGCGCGACCTACACTCGGCCGTCGGGGCAAGTGCTAGGCCCCGATGAGTAGGAGGGCGCGGCGGGTCGGCCGTCGTCAAGCGTGGCATGCCATCATAGCCCTTGGAAAATAGACACGGTCGGACGACGTCGGGCGTGGCATGCTATCATCGCCTTTGGACTAGCAGACACAGTCGGACAACATCAGGCGTCGTATGCCATCGTCGCCTTTGGACTAGCTAACACGGTCGGACGACGTCGGGCGTGGCATGCCATCTTCGCCCTTGGGCAGCACAGACGGTCAGAAGGCGTCGGGCGTGGCATGCCATAATCGCCCTTGGACAGCACAGACAGTCGTCCTTCGTCGGGCGTGGCATGCCGTCATAGCCCTTGGACAGCACAAACGGTCGGTCGTCGTTGGACGTGCCTACACAGAACGGTTGACCGTGGCCGTCCCGCATAGATCGTGGCTTGCGCAACATTGTTCGATAACTAGACGAAACATGCGTATGTTCATGACGTACATGAATCAAAGGATTTTGAAACAACCCCCATGCATAACAAACATATTCATCAATTTTTTTATCTATTCTCTAACGGTTCCACCTAACGTGGCTCTTTCGCATCATTTTCATTACTTCTACGGTTCGTACGATATTGAAACATCTTTTATTTGTGCAAATATGTATCTTATCATTAATTTAACATGATTAGAAGTGTTTTCGAGCATTTCCGTATTTTTCCAACTTTTAAGCATTATTTTATAATTTATTTTTACGCTTTTAAATTTTTTACGTCTCCTTTTAAAAATAAAAACTTATTAAATTTTTTATTTTAAGGTTCCCATATTTATTTGTGAATTTTCGGAGTTCATTACATATTTTATTCGATATTTTCCCTATTTTTTATTAATTTATAACTAATTTTTCGGAAATTTTGAAAAAAATAAAAAAATGTTAAAAAATATTTTATATATATATATTAAAGTCATTTGTGAAAGCATATGTGTGTTTGTACCTTAGAACGTGCATATTTGGGTTGTACATTTCTATTATGATTCTCTGGAAAATCAATGTCTACTCCTGTTACATGGGTAAAACTTTTTTAAGCATATATAAAGGGGGTAGAGGTGTTAGATGCAGACTGAGGCGTAGGAAGGCAGACGGCATAGGCGTCCCTTGGGCTTAGTAGGCGTGCTGCGTGGTCGCTTGATGGCATGCATGGCTTGTCCGTGCTACGCCGTTGGGCGTTTACAAAAACACATCGGCGACGTCGACGGGTCGAGTGAGGCAAAGGTAGGCGGACGTCAAGGGCGTCCTGTGGGCTTAGTAGGCGTGCTGTTTGGGGCTTTATGGCATGCATGTCTCATCCATGCTACGCCGTTGGGCGTCTACAAAAACATGCTAGTGACGTTTGCGGGGCGGCTGAGGCGAAGGCAGGCGAACGTCAAGGGCGTCATGTGGGCTTAGTAGGCATGCTGTGTGGGCACTTGACAGCATGCATGGCTCGTCGGTGCTACGCTGTTGGGCGTTTACAAAAAACATGCCCGCGACGTCTGCAGGGCGTTTTAGGCGGTGGCAGGCAAACGTCATGGGCGTCCTTTGGGGTTAGTAGGCGTGCTGCGTGGGCGCTTGAAGGCATGCATGGCTTGTCCATGCTACGCTGTTGGCCGTTTACAAAAACATGTCCGCGACGTCTGCAGGGCGATTGAGGCGGTGGCAGGCGGACGTCATGGGCGTCCTTTGGGCTTAGTAGGTGTGCTACATGGGCGCTTGACGACATGCTTGGCTTGTCCGTGCTATGCCGTTGGGTGTCAACAAAAACATGCCAGCGACGTCTGCGGGGCAACTGAGGCGAAAGTAGGCGGACGTCAAGGGTGTGCTGAGGGCTTAGTAGGCGTGTTGTGTGGGCGCTTGACGACATGGATGGCTCGTCCGTGCTTCTCCATTGGGCGCTTACAAAAACACGCTACCGATGTCTGCGGGGAGACCGTGCTCCGCCGAGGGAACTTCTCAAGATCGGTTTATACTAGCGTTTGGTGTGGAAACGACAGTGCTTTCGGGCGAGTGGCGAGTTCTAGATCTCCTGTTACAGCTAACTCTAGGCGTTGCACGCACGGCGCACGTAAGGCCATATACGGCCACAGGGCTGTCCAGAGACGTCGACGGGAGCCTCGGGAAGAGTTATATTTTATGTTTAACAGCCTGCCCACCATGGAATCGGCTCAGCCAAAGGTAGGGTCCAGCTGCTGGAAGAGCACCGCACGTCGCGTGGTATACAGTGTGCTCCGGGTGGCCCTTGAAAATCTGGAGGACCGAATGTCGTCCACGCCGGGTCGTACTCCTAACCGCATTAGGTCTCCAAGGTGAACAACCTCTGGTCGATGGAACAATGTAGGAAAGGGAAGTCTGCAAAGTGGATCCGTAACTTCGGGAAAAGGATTTGCTCTGAGGGATGGGCACGTGGATCCCAGTCCCGAGCTGCTCCCGCGGCGAGAGCGGGTCACCGCGTGCGGGATTGGGGACGGACAAGGAACGGTTCCTTCGGGGGCCTTCCCCGGGCATCGAACAGCCAACTCAGAACTGGTACGGACAAGGGGAATCGCACTCTTTAATTAAAACAAAGCATTGCGATGGTCCCAACGGATGTTTATGCAATGTGATTTCTGCCCAGTGCTCTGAATGTCAAAGTGAAGAAATTCAACCAAGTGCGGCTAAACGGCAGGAGTAACTATGACTCTCTTAAGGTAGCCAAATGCCTCGTCATCTTATTATTGACGCGCATGAATGGATTAACGAGATTCCCTCTGTGCCTGTCTACTATCCAGCGAAACCACAACCAATAGAATGGGCTTAGCAGAATCAGCGGGGAAAGAAGACCCTTTTGAGCTTGACTCTAGTCCGACTTTGTCAAATTACTTGAGAGGTGTAGTATAAGTGGGAGCCGAAAGGCGTAAGTGAAATACCACTACTTTTAATGTTATTTTACTTATTCCGTGAATCAGAAGCGTGGCACAACCCCTCTTTTTGGACCCAAGCCTCGCTTTGCGGGCCGATCCGGGAAGGAGACATTGTCAGGTGGGGAGTTTTGCTAGGGCAGCACATCTGTTAAAAGATAACGCAGGTGTCCTAAGATGAGCTCAACAAGAAAAGAAATCTCGTGTGTAAGAGAAAGGTAAAAGCTCGTTTGATTCTGATTTCCAGTACGAATACGAACCGTGAAAGCGTGGCCTAACGATCCTTTAGACCTTTGGAATTCGAAGCTAGAGCTTTCAGAAAAGTTACCACAGGGATAATTGGCTTGTGGCAGCCAAGCGTTAACAGCGACGTTGCTTTTTGATCCTTCGATGTCGGCTCTTTTGGTCACTGTGAAGCATAATTCACCAAATGTTTGATTGTTCACCCACCAATAGGGAACGTGAGCTGGGTTTAGACCGTCGTGAGACAGGATAGTTTTACCTTTGAAAAGCCAGTGGCGCGAAGCTACCGTGTGCTGGATTATGACTGAACGCCTCTAAATCAGAATGCGGACTAGAAGCGACGCATGCGCCCGCCGTCCGCTTGCGGACCCGCATTAGGGGCCTATGGCCCCCAAGGGCACGTGTCGTTTTCTAAGTCGCCGCAACATAAGCGTCGCGGTGACCGCCTTGAAGTACAATTTCCATGGAGCAGCGGGTAGAATCCTTTGCAGATGACATAAATACGCGACGGGGTATTGTAAGTGGCAGAGTGGCCTTACTGCCACGATCCACTGAGATTCAGCCCTTTGCCGCTCCTATTCGTCCCCCCCCCACACTCCCCCTCCCCCAAAATCAAATCCAATCATTTCTAACTTTTCAAATGAGAGGTTCGCGTGCTGCTTGCATCCTTGGAAGGGGAAAAAATAACTAAGTGTTGAAATATAAGTATCGGAAGTAACATGGCACGTGAAGTTCACTAGTCTACCACTAAGTGTTGAGCTAGACGTCATACGACGGTCAAACACTTGCCCTATAACTAAGCCCCATTGTGAGGTTTTCGTGATGGTGAGTTCATTTATCAAGCCTAATGACATGTCACTATAAAAGGTTTTTGAGATGTCGGGTGCGATTTTTAAGCCAAGTTAGATGTCAAGTGGCAAATGGGTCTGCGTATGCAGCACGTCCGCAGCCAAGCGGCATCTGCCAAGGCCTACGCAGAATGGGCATGGACTGCAAAAAACGCCCTTTGACGGCATTGACAGTCGAACGACGTCGGGCGTGGCATGCCATCACCGCCCTTGGACAGCACACACAGTCAGAAGACATCGGGCATGGCATGCCATCACCGCCCTTGGAAATCACACACGGTCGGACAACGTCGGATGTGGCATGACATCACCGCCCTTGGACTGCACGCACGGTGGGATGACGTCGGGCAAGGCATGACATCACTGCCCTTAAACAACACACACAGTCGAACAACGTCGTGCATGGCATGACATCACCGCCCTTGGACTACACACACGGTCGAATAACATCGGGCATGGCATGCCATCATGGCCCTTGGACAGCACACACGATCGAACGACGTCGGGAGTGGCATGCCATCATCACCTTTGGGCAGCACACATGGTCGAATGATGTCGGGAGTTGCATGCCATCGTCGCCTTTGGGAAGCACAAAAGGTCGAACGATGTCGGACGTGGCATGCCATCATCGCCTTTGGGCAGGATAAACGGTTGAACGACATCGGGCATGGCATGCCATCATAGCCCATGGACGGCAAACACAATCGAACGACGTCAGGTGTGACATGCTATCACCGCCTTTGCACAACACACACGGTCGAACGACATCGGGCGTGGCATGACATCACCGCATTTGGACAGCACGCAAGGTCGGACGATGTCAGGCGTGGCATGACATCACCGCACTTGGACAACACACACGGTCGACAACGTCGGGCGTCGTATCCCATAATCACCTTTGGGCAGAACACACGGTCGAACGACGTCAAGCATGCCAACATCGCCTTTGGGATGCACACACGGTCGAAAGACGTTGGGCTTGGAATGACATCATCGCCTTTGGACAGCACACACGGTCGAACGACTTCGGGCGTGACATGCCATCACCGCCTTTGGACTACACTCACGGTCGAACGATATCGGGCGTGGCATGCAATCATCATAGTAGGGTAGCAGAAATGGTCGAATGACGTCAGGCGTGACATGCCATCACCGCCTTTGGACAACACACACGGTCGAACGACATCGGGCGTGGCATGCCATCATGGACCTTGGACAGCATACACGATCGAACGACGTCGGGTGTGGGATGCCATCATCACCTTTGGGAAGCACACACGGTCGAACGATGTCGGGCGTGGCATGCCATCATCGCCTTTGGGAAGCACAAAAGGTCGAACGATGCCGGGCGTGGCATGCCATCATTACCTTTGGGCAGCACAAACGGTCAAATGACGTCTGGCATGGCATGCCTGCATCGCCTTTGGGCAGCACACACGATCGAAAGACGTCGAGCATGGCATGCCGTCATCGCCTTTGGGAGCATAAAAGGTCGAACAACGTCGGGCGTGGCATGCCAGCATTACCTTTGGGCAGCACACACAGTCGAACGACGTCGAGCGTGGCATGCCATCATGGCCCTTGGACAGCACACAGGAATGAACGATGTCAGGCGTGGCATGACATCACTGCCTTTGGACAGCACATACGGTCGAACGACGTCGGGCGTGACATGCCATCACCGCTATTGGACAGCACACACTGTCGAACGACGTTGGGCCTGGCATGCCAACATCATCTTTGGGCAGCACAAATGGTCGAACGACGTGGGGCGTGGCATGCCATCATCGCCTTTGGGCAGCATAAACGGTCGAAAGACGTCGGGCATGGCATGCCATCATAGCCCATGGACGGCAAACACGATCGAACGACGTCAGGTGTGACATGCCATTACCGCCTTTGGAAAGCACACACTGTCGAACGACGTCGGGCGTGGCATGCAATCATCGCCTTTGGGTAGCACACACGGTCGAACGATGTCAGGCGTGGCATGACATCACTGCCTTTGGACAGCACACATGATTGAACGACGTCAGGCGTGGCATGCCATCATCGCCTTTGGGCAGCACACGGTCGAACAACGTCGGTGTGACAGGCCATCATAGCCCTTGGACGGCAAACACGGTCGAACGACGTCGGGCGTGGCATGCCATCATGGCCCTTGGACAGCACACACGGTCGAACGACGTTCGGCGTGGCATGCCATCATAGCCCTTGGACGGCAAATACGGTCGAATGGCGTCGGGCGTGGCATGCCATCATCGCCTTTGGACTAGCTGACACAGTTTGACGGCGTCCGGCGTGGCATGCCCTCATCGCCCTTGGACGGGAAACACGGTCGAACGACATCGGGCGTGGCATGCCATCACTGCTTTAGGACAGCACACACGATCGGACGACGTCGGGCGTGTCATGCCATCATCGCCTTTGGGCAGCATAGACGGTCGGACGACGTCGGGAGTGGCATGCTATCACTGCCCTTAAACAGCACACACGGTCGGATGACGTCGGGCGTGGCATGACCTCACCGCCCTAGGACTGCACGCACGATCGAACGAGATCTAGCGTGGAATGACATCACCGCCCTTGGACGGCACACACGGTTAAACAACGACGGGCATGCAATGACATCATCTCCCTTGGACAGCACACACGATCGGACGACATCTGGCATGGCATGACATCATCGCCCTTGGGCAGCACACACGGTCGAACTACGTCGGGCGTGGCATGACATCACCGCCTTTGGACATCACGCATGGTCGAACGACGTCGGGCATGTCATGCCATCATCGCCTTTGGGCAGCACACACAGTCGATGGACGTCGGGCGTGGCATGCCATAATAGCCCATGGATGACAAACACGGTCGAACGACGTCTGGCGTGACATGCCATCACCGCCTTTAGACAGCACATACGGTCGAACGATGTCGGGCGTGGCATGCCATCATCGCCTTTAGGCAACACACACGGTCAAAAGACATCGGGCCTGGCATGAAATCACCGCCTTTGGACACCAAACACGGTCGAACGACATCGGGCATGACATGCCATCACCGCCTTTGGACAACACACACAGTCAAACAACATCGGGAGTGGCATGCCATCATGGCCCTTGGACAGCACACACGATCGAAAGACGTCGGGCATGGCATGACATCATCGCCGTTAGACCGCATGAACAATCGGACAGCGTCGGGCATTACATGACATCACCGCCCTTGGACAGCACACACGATCGACAACGTTGGGCATGGTATGACATCACCGCCTTTGGACAGCACACACGGTCGGACGACATCCGGCATGGCATGACATCACCGCCCTTGGGCAGCAGACACGGTCGAACTACGTCGGGCGTGGCATGACATCACCGCCTTTGGACAGCACACATGGTCGAACGACGTCGGGCGTGGCATCCCATCATTGCCTTTGGGCAGCACACACGGTCGAATGATGTCGGGCTTGGCATGCCATCATAGCCCATTGACGATAAACACGGTCGAACGACGTCTGGCGTGACATGTCATCACCGCCTTTGGACAGCACATACGGCCGAACGATGTCACGCGTGGCATGCCATCATCGCCTTTAGGCAACACACACGGTCGAAAGACATCGAGCCTGGCATATAATCACCGCCTTTGGACAAAACACACGGTCAAACAACGTCGGGAATGACATGCCACCACTACCTTTGGATAGCACACACGGTAGAACGACGTCGAGCGTGGCATGCCATCATCACCTTTGGGCATCACACACGGTCGAACGACGTCGGGTGTGGCATGCCATCACCGCCTTTGGACAACACACACGGTCGAATGACATCGGGCGTGACATGCCATCATGGCCCGTGGACAGCACACACGTTCGAACGATGTCGGTCGTGGCATGCCATCATCACCTTTGGGCAGCACACACGGTCAAACGATGTCGGGCGTGGCATGCCATCATTACCTTTGAGCAGCACTAACGGTCAAACGACGTCTGGCGTGGCATGCCACCATCGCCTTTGGGCAGCATACACGATCGAAAGACGTCGGGCATGGCATGCTATCATCGCCTATGGGAGCACAAAAGGTCGAACAACGTCGGGCGTGGCATGCCATCATTACTTTTGGACACCACACACGGTCGAACGACGTCGAGCGCGGCATGCCATCATGGCCCTTGGACAGCACACACGATTGAATGACATCAGGCGTGGCATGACATCACCGCCTTTGGACTGCACACACGGTCGAAAGACGTCGGGCATGACATGCCATCACCGCCTTTGGACAGCACACACGGTTGAACGACGTCGGGCGTGGCATTCCAACATCGTCTTTGGGCAGCACAAACGGTCGAACGACGTCGAGCGTGGCATGCCATCATCGCCTTTGGGCAGCATAAACGGTCGAACCACGTCGGGCATGGCATGCCATCATAGCCCATGGACGGCAAACACGATCGAACGACGTCAGGTGTGACATGCCATCACCGCCTTTGGACAGCACACACGGTCGAACGACGTCGGGCGTGGCATGCCATCATCGTCTTTGGGCAGCACAATCGGTCGAAAGACATCGGGCGTGGCATGACATCACCGCATTTTGACAGCACGCACGGTCGGACGATGTCAGGCATGGCATGACATCACCGCACTTGGACAACACACACGGTCGACAACATCGGGCGTTGCATACCATAATCACCTTTGGGCAGAACACACGGTCGAACGACGTCAGGCATGCCAGCATCGCCTTTGGGATGCACACACGGTCGAAAGATGTTGGACTTGGCATGACATCATCGCCTTTGGACAGCACACACGGTCGAATGACTTCGGGCGTGACATGCCATCACCGCCTTTGGACTGCACGCACGGTCAAATGACATCGGGCGCGGCATGCCATCATCATAGTAGGGTGGCAGAAACGGTCGGAAAGCGTCGGACGTGGCATGCCTTCATCACTTTGGACGGCAAATACGATCGAACGACGTCTGGCGTGGCATGCAATCATCGCCTTTCGGTAGCACACACGGTCGAACGAAGTCAGGTGTGGCATGATATCACCGCCTTTGGACAGCACACACGATCAAACGACGTCGGGTGTGGCATGCCATCATTGCCTTTGGGCAGCACACACGGTCGAAAAACATCAACGTGGCATGCCGTCATAGCCCTTGGACGGCAAACACGGTCAAACGACGTCGGGCGTCGCATGCAATCATGGCCCTTGGACAGCACACACGGTCGAACGACGTTCGGCGTGGCATGCCATCATAGTCCTTGGACGGAAAATACGTTTGAATGACGTCGGGCATGGCATGCCATCATCGCCTTTGGACTAGCTGACACAGTTAGACGGCGTCCGGCGTGGCATGCGCTCATCGCTCTTGGACGGGAAACACGATCGAACGACGTCGGGCGTGGCATGCCATCACTTCCTTAGGACAGCACACACGGTCGGACGACCTCAGGCGTGTCGTGCCATCATCGCCTTTGGGCAGCACAGACGGTCGGACGACATCGGGAGTGGCATGCTATCACCTCCCTTAAACAACACACACGGTCGGATGATGTCGGGCGTGGCATGACATCACCGCCCTAGGACTCCACGCACGGTCGGACGACATCTGGCGTGGAATGACATCACCGCCCTTGGATGGCACACATGGTTGAACGACGTCGGGCATGGCATGACATCATCGCCCTTGGACCACACGCACAATCGGACGGCGTCGGGCATTACATGACATCACCGCCCTTGGACAGCACACACGGTCGACAACATCGAACATGGCATGACATCACCGCCCTTGAACTGCACACACGGTCGGATGACATCCGGTATGGCATGACATCACCGCCCTTGGGCAGCACACACGGTTGGACTATGTCGGGCGTGGCATGACATCACCTCCTTTGGACAGCACACACGGTCGAACGACGTCGGGCGTGGCATGCCATCTTTGCCATTGGGCAGCACACACGGTCGAATGACGTCGGGCGTGGCATGCCATCATAGCCCATTGTGACATCCCGCCATCCATTCAGGCTGAACGCCACCCAACTAGGCAGCCAGCAGGCGCAACGGGGCAGGCTGACCATGCAGGCCAGCAGCCAAGGGGGCCAGCAGCAGGTGAAGAGACAGCCGTTACAACAGTTTCAGCTGTTACGGCAGTTACAGCCGTTACAGCTGTTACACTTGTTAGTGGGGCAGCAGTTTCAGGAGTTTCAGGCCTTTGAGAGGCTTGTGCAGATCATGGGGCAGACTAGGAGCATCTAGGAGTCCTTTTGGAAGACTTAGAAGCTTGTCTTGTAGGAATAGACTTAGGAATTTGTATAGTTTATTTACTTACTCTTAGGCAGCATTAGAGTAGTATAAATAGTAGTTCATTTTACTTGTAAAGCATCCAATCATTTTTCAAGTAATAGAAGTTCCTTCTTCCAAAGTTCTGTCTTGCTTCTTATTTTCTTAGCGATCCGAGTTCTAGGCTTACTTGAGTTTGCAAGAACGTGCAAGAGTCGTGAGTAAACCGTCAAGTTCCGCATGGAACATTGTCCGAATCAAAAAGTTCGTGACAGTTTGGTATCAAAGCAGGTTCATCGTAAGAGAATGACGAACGAAGGAGACGGTAGCGGCGTTAGCACCACCCCCAACGTTCAGGGAGGAAAGAAGAAAAAGAAGGGAAAGAATAAGAAGGGCAACGAACCCAGTCTGCCCAATCCGCCACCAGGCGACCTGCCACCAAGAAGTCTTCCACCAAGCGGCCTGCCAACAGGCAGTCTTCCACCAGGTGGTCTGCCATCAGGCAGTCTTCCACCAGGCGGTCTGCCATCAGGCAGTCTACCATCAAGCGATCTGCCACCAAATGATCCTCCACCAGGCGACAGACAAACATCTTTCCAGCAGAATATAGATGAGGAAAGTGAAGACGACGTCAGCAAAGACGTTATAGACGTCACTGTTGGACATGAATAGATTGCCAACGTTGAGAGGGCAAGGCTTGCTGTTGAGATTTTGGGGCAGCGCTTGAATGGGTTGGACTGTGATGTTAAAGACCTTGAAGAAAATTCCCTTGAGGAAGTTAACGCCATCCGGAAGGAGTTGGATCTACGCAAGCGGACGAAATTAGAGTTGAAGGAATTTATTACTTCCTTGGAGTTCAGGTTGTTGGACGCTACTATGACGATCCAGACGCTGAAAAACAAGGTAGAAGCCCTCGAAGAAGAGAGGGAGGTTGGAGCATCAACATTACTTGGCCAAGAAAGGGAGTCCATAGTCGAGGTTCCCAAGCCACCAACATTTAAGGGTGTCCGAGACGCCCTAGAGGTAGGCAATTTCTTATGGCACTTGGAAAATTATTTCAGGTGTAATCGGGTCAGGAGCGATGCATGCAAGATCAACACTGACGTGTTGTATCTTTCCGACGTAGCCATGTTATGGTGGAAACGCAAACATGCTGTGATTGAGAGAGGCACAAGCACCATCAACACATGGGAACAATTCCTTGAGGAATTCAAGAAAGCTTTCTTCCCCAACAATGCTGTTTATGAGATGAAGAGCAAACTCTGGGAGTTGAAGCAGACGGGAAGCATTAGGGCATATGTGAAGGAGTTCACAATCTTGACCCTCCAAATTCCCCAACTAACGGAAGATGACATGCTGTTCACCTTCATGGATGAGCTGCAGAATTGGGCGAGGACCGAGTTAGAGCGGAGTCAAGTAAAAACCATCGATGAGGCCATCACTCAAGCCGAGACCTTGACAGATTTCAAACATGATCGTTTGGACAAGGCGAAGGGCAAGAAGGCACGGGGTAGTCAAGCTAAAGGCGGGGGAGACCATGGTCGTCGGGCGTGGCATGCCATCACAAACATATTCATCTACTTTCAATTATCTATTCTTTAATGTTTCTTCCTAACGGGGCTCTTTCGCATCATTTTCATTACTTTTATAGTTCATACGATATTGAAATACTTTTTTATTTGTGCAAATATATATCTTATCATTAATTTGACATGTTTAAAAGTGTTTTCGAGCATTTCCGTATTTTTCTGACTTTTAATCATTATTTTTTAATTTATTTTTAGGCTTTTTAATTTTTTACATCTCCTTTTAAAAATTAAAATTTATTAAATTTTTTATTTTAAGGTTCTCATATTTATTTGTGAATTTTCGGAGTTGATTTCATATTTTTTTTCGATATTTTCCCCATTTTTATTAATTTATTACTAATTTTTTTGAATTTTCAAAAAAAAAATGTTAAAAAATATTTTTTATACATATTAAAGTCATTTGAGAAAGCTGATGTGTGTTTGTACCATAGAACGTGCATATTTGGGTTGTACATTTTCATTATGATTCTCTAGCAAATCAATGTCTACTCCTGTCTATGCGTGGCAGCGGAACCGGTACTTACCGGATTCCAATCCGGTCCGTCCCGGTCTGGTTCAGTACCAGTTAGTACCGTTAATCACCGTTAATTTCTGGTTCCGTTACAGGTACCGGGACGGAAATAGATAAATACCAGAATTTATCGGTTTCAATAGTAACCAGACTGGTTCGGTTAAATTTTTTTTTAAAAAAAATAAATCTGTTACCAGCCGCTGGGTATAGGCTAGTGGGGCCCCAAACAATATTTGAGTAGAATTTCAGCCAATAGGAGCCCTACCCCACCCTAACTTTTTTAATCTCGTAAGTTTTAAAAATTACACTTTAACCCATTTTTTTAACCTATAAATACCCCTAAATTTCATTCTTTTAAATCACAAAATCATCTATTCATCTTCTACTCTCTCAACTCTTTACTCTCTATCTCTAATCTCTAACTCTGTACTCTCTTTCTCAACGTACGACGTTAGGCGTGACATGCCATCACGGCCTTTGGAAAGCACACACGGTTGAACGACGTCGGGCGTGGCATGCCATCATCGCCTTTGGGCAGCACACACGGTGGAATGACATCAGGCGTGACATGACATCACTGCCTTTGGACATCACAAACGGTCGAGCGACGTCGAGCGTGACATGCCTCACCGCCCTTGGATAGCACACATGGTCGGACGACGTCGGGCGTGGCATGCCATCACCGCCCTTGGACAGCACATACGGTCGGACAACGTCAGGCGTTGCATGACATTACCACCCTTGGACTACAGGCAGGGTCGGACGACGTCGGGCGTGGCATGACATCACCGCCCTTGGATAGCACATAAGGTTGAACGACGTCGGGCGTGGCATCACACCACCGCTTGGACTGCATGCACGGTCAGACGACGTCGGGTGTGGCAGCACATCACCGCCCTTGGACAACACACACGGTCAACAACGTCGGGCGTGACATGACATCACCGCCCTTGGACAGCACACACGGTCAGCAACGCCGGGCGTGGCATGACATCACCGCCCTTGGGCACCACACACGGTTGGAGTGCGTCGACCATGGCATGACATCACCACCTTTGGACAGCGCACACGCTCGAATGACGTCAGGCGTGGCATGCCATCATCGCCTTTGGGCAGAATACACGGTAGAACGACGTCGGGCGTGGCATGCCATCATAGCCCTTAGACGACAAACACAGTCTTATGACATCAGGCATGAATGCCATCACCGCCTTTGGAAAGCACACACGGTCGAACGATGTCGGGCTTGGAATGCCATCATAACCTTTGGGCAGCACACACGGTAAAACGACGTCAGGCATGGCATGACATCACCAATTCTGGACATCACACACGGTCGAACAATGTCGGGCGTGAGATGCCATCACCGCCTTTGGACAGCACACACGGTCGAACGACGTCGGGCGTGGCATGCCATCATCGCCTTAAGGCAGCACACACGGTCGAACGACGTCAGGCGTGGCATGACATCATCGCCTTTGGGCAGCCCAAATGGTCGAATGACGTCGGGTGTGGCATGCCATCATCACCGGCATCGGGCTTGGTATGCCATCATCGCCTTTGGACGGAAAACACGGTCGAACGACGTCGGGCGTGGCATGCCATCATCCCCGTTTGGCAGCACACAAGGTCGAACGACGTCGGGCATGGCATGACATCACCACCTTTTGACAGCACACACGGTCGAACAACGTCGAGCGTGGCATGCCATCATCGCCTTTGGGCAGCATAGATGGTCGAACGACTTCGTGCGTGGAATGCCATCATAGCCCTTAAATGGCAAACACGGTCAAACGATGTCGGGCGTGGCATGTTATCACCGCCTTTGGACATCGCACACGGTCGAACGACGTCGTGGGCGGTTCCTTTGTGTGAACCTTGGTCTTCCTCAAACAATCTCTGCAGTGATTAAATTCTCAACTCCCTTGGGCAAGAGTTCAATGGCAGGTGTAGCATTGGCCTTGTAAAGAAGGCATTTGGGTCTTCGCATGACATCTCATGTCGGGCGTCGGGGTGGATGTCGAGCGTGCATTGACAGAGCTATTCAACTATGGCTTATGAGTGGTATTGGGCATTTATTGGTAGGTTGGATCCCTGTTTCGAGAAGCGACGTCTTATCTCACATGCCAATTCGGTGGTAGATGAAGCACAATCTAGGATGGTCGGACGTCGGAATCCTGTGCTGCATACCTAATGCCTAGGCATTGTGCACGTGCAAATGGTCGCCTTTCTCCCTTCGAGTCTCATGTGCGGGGTGAACCCAAAAGACGCTTTCGCGTCCCACGCCTTCCCTCGCTTCCTTGTACAATGGCGTGGTCCGTGAGCGGTGCCTCGAATTCTCAAATACGGTAGATATAGTGGGAATGGGGCCTTCATCGGCTTCTATCTGCCCAAAACGAATGCTCCTTGCAAATAACTATCGTACTCTCCTTAGACCTGACCGTGACTGAAAGGGCACGCCGGTCTCATGCGGCGCGTGACGTTTTTGAGGAATGCTACCTGGTTTATCCTGCCAGTAGTCATATGCTTGTATCAAAGATTAAGCCATGCATGTGTAAGTATGAACAAATTCAGACTGTGAAACTGCGAATGGCTCATTAAATCAGTTATACTTTGTTTGATGGTATCTGCTACTCAGATAACCGTAGTAATTCAAGAGCTAATACGTGCAACAAACCCCAACTTCTGGAAGGGATGCATTTATTAGATAAAAGGTCGACGCGGGCTCTGCCAGTTGCTGCGATGATTCATGATAACTCGACGGATCGCACGACCATCGTGCTGGCGACGCATCATTCAAATTTCTGCCCTATGAACTTTTGATGGTAGGATAGTGGCCTACCATGGTGGTGACGGGTGACGGAGAATTAGGGTTCGATTTCAGAGAGGGAGCCTGTGAAACGGCTACCACATCCAAGGAAGGCAGCAGGTGCGCAAATTAACCAATCCTGACACGGAGAGGTAGTGACAATAAATAACAATATTGGGCTCCATGAGTCTGGTAATTGGAATGAGTACAATCTAAATCCCTTAACGAGGATCCATTGGAGGGCAAGTATGGTGCAAGCAGTCGCGGTAATTCCAGCTCCAATAGCGTATATTTAAGTTGTTGCAATTAAAAAGCTCGTAGTTGGACATTGGGATGGGCCGGCCGGTCCGCCCTAGATGTGCAACGGTCGTCTCGTCCCTTTTGTCGGGCGATGCGCTCATGGCGTTTAATGGCCGGGTCATGCCTCTGACGCTGTTACTTTGAAGAATTAGAGTGCTCAAAGAAAGCCTACTGTGGCGTCCCACCATCCATCCAGGCAGAACGCCACCCAACCTGGAAGCCAGCAACAGGTGCAAGGGGGCAGACACCCCAAGACGGCCAGCAGTCCAAGGGGCAGGCAGCAGTTGGAGAGGCAGCCGTTACAACAGTTTCAGCTGTTACGGCAGTTACAGCCGTTACAGCTGTTACAGCAGGTAGTGGGGCGGCAGTTACAAGCATTGAAGAGGCTTGTTCAAGGCCTCTAGGCGTTAGGGCAGACTAGGAGCATCTAGGAGTTCTTTTTGGAAGAGTTAGAAGCATGTCTTGTAGGCATAGACTTAGGAACTTGTATAGTGTAGCATTTACTAACTCTTAGGCATTAGAGTAGTATAAGTAGTAGTTCATTTTACTTGTAAAGCATCCAATAATTTCAGCAAGTAATAGAAGTTCCTTCTTCCAAAATTCTGTCTACTTCTTATTTTCTTAGAGATCCGAGTGAGAGGCTAACTTGAGTTTGCAAGAACGTGCAAGAATTGTGAGTAAACTGTCAAGTGCCGCACGGAGTATTGTCTGAATCAAAAAGTCCGTGACAATTGGTATCAGAGAAGGTTCATTGTAAGAGAATGACGAACGAAGGAAACGGAAGCGGCGCTAGCAACACCCCCAACGTTCAGGTAGTAAAGAAGAACAAGAAAGGGAAGAAGCAGCAGAAGGAAAATAAACCCAATGTGCCCAATCTGCCCGATCTTCCACCCACTAATCCTCCACCAACTGATCTTCCACCAGGCGGTCTTCCATGAGGCAGTCTTCCACCAAGCGGTCTTCCACCAAGCGGTCTTCCATCAGGCGGTCTACCACCAGATGTTCCTCCACCAAGCGATGGACAAACATCTTTCCAGCATAATATTGTCGATGGAAGTGACGACGACGACAGCGAAGATACCATCGATGTCACTGTTGGACATGAATGGCTTGCAAGCGTCAAGAGGGCAAGGCTAGCTGTTGAGATTTTAGGCCAGCGCTTCAATGGGTTGGACAGTGATGTCAAAGACCTTGAAGAGCACTCCCTTGATGAAGTTGACGCCATTCGGAAGGAGTTGGAGGTACGCAAGCGGTCTGAATTAGCGATGAAGGAAACCATTACTTCCTTGGATTTCAGATTTTTGGACGCCCTTACGACGATCCAGATGCTGAAGAACAAGGTAGAAGCTCTCAAAGAAGAGAGGGAGGTTGGACCATTAACATCACTTGGCCAGGAAAGGGAGTCCAGAGTCGAGGTTCCCAAGCCACCAACATTCAAGGGTGTCTGCGACGCCCTAGAGGTAGGAAATTTCCTATGGCACGTGGAAAATTATTTCAGGTGTAATCGGGTCAGGAGCGATGCAAACAAGATCAACACTGCCGTGTTGTATCTTTTAGATGTAGCCATGTTGTGGTGGAAATGAAAAGATGCCGAGATCAAGAGGGGCACACGCACCATCAACACATGGGAACAATTCCTTGAGGAATTCAAGAAAGCTTTCTTCCCCAACAATGTTGTTTATGAAATGAAACGCAAACTACGGGAGTTGAAGCAAACGGGAATTATTAGGGCATATGTGAAAGAGTTCACAATCTTGACCCTCCAAATTCCCCAACTCACGGAAGATGACATGCTGTTCACCTTCATGGACGGGCTGCAAAATTGGGGGAGGACTGAGTTAGAGCGGCGTCAAGTAAGAACCATTGATGAGGCCATCACTCAAACCGAAACCTTGACAGATTTCAAACATGATCGTTTGGACAAGGCGAAGGACAAGGAGGCAAGGGGTAGTCAAGCTAAAGGCGGGGGAGACCGTGGTCGAGGCAGAGAACAGTCGGCACATCCCAAGCAGCAAGACACGCCCAAGCCCGATAGCAGACGGTTTGAACATAAGAAGTACTCGGAGAAGAGGACGCAGTCCAGCAAAGGAGACGGGGCTATATATATGGCGGACCACACGGTTATGCCAGGTGCCCAGAGATGAAGAGACTTAGTGCCATCCTCCGTGAGTGGAAGGAAAAGGAGGCACAAGACAAGGCGAAATCGGCAGACACCACTCAGTTGGGCATGGTTGGAATCTGTGGAGCCATAGCCAAACAGGCCGACAACCCGAGGGATTTCAGTACGCAATATGTGGATATCTCCATCAATGGGCAACTAGTTTGAGCCAGGGTAGATTCTGGGGCTGAAGCCAACATCATGACCAAGACGGCGGCAGAGAAATTGGGACTGAAAATTGTTCCAAGTAACAATCGCCTCAAGACGGTCAACGCCCCACCAACTCTCATGTGTCGAATTACTCATGGGGTCAGCATCACTTTAGGACGGTGGAGAGGTAATACGAATTTTACCGTAGCTCGTTTGGACATATCCGATGTTATTCTTGGACAGGAATTCTTTCAGTGTTGCCACACGATGATTGATCCCTACCTTCAAAAACTCATGGTGATGGAAGGGGAAGGGTCTTGTATGGTGCCTCCTGTTAGGGTGCCGAAGAAAGACGGATATGCCCAATTGTCGGCCATGCAGATTGTGAAGGGACTGAAGAAAGGAGCACCAACCTTCTTAGCCACCATCGCAAGTTCGGGTGAAGACCATGGTGCTATGGAGCCATTGCCACCTATCATAGAAACAGTTTTGCAGGAAAACAGTGATGTGATGCCGGAGGAGCTGCCAAAAACTCTACCTCCAAGGCGTGAGGTAGACCACATGATCGAGTTGGAGGTGGGAGGCAAGCCACATGCGCTTGCACCTTATTGCACGGCTCCGGCTGAGTTAGAGGAACTGAGGAAGCAATTGAAAGAGCTCCTCGAAGCAGGTCACATTCTTCCATCCAAAGCACCCTATGGAGCGCCGGTGTTGTTTCAGAAAAAGAAAGATGGGTCGATGCGTCTATGCATTGACTACAGGGCGCTCAACAAGATCACAATTCGGAACAAGTATCAAATCCCGCTGATCGCTGATTTGTTTGATTGTCTTGGAGAGGCCAAGTACTTCACCAAGATGGATCTCCGGAAAGGCTACTATCAAGTGCGCATTGCAGAGGGGGATGAGCCAAAGACAGCATGCGTGAAAAGGTATGGAGCATTCGAATGGTTGGTGATGCCCTTCGGCTAAACCAACGCACCTGCCATATTTTGCACACTGATGAACGAGATTTTACGTCCCTACTTGGACCAGTTCGTAGTAGTGTACTTATATGACATAGTCGTCTATAGTAGCACTTTGCAGGAACATGTGGAGCACTTGAAGAAGGTTTTCAAAGTCTTGCGGGAGAATCAGCTTTATGTCGAGCGGGAGAAGTGCCAGTTCGCCCAACCAAAGATACACTTCTTGGGCCATGTGATCAGCCAAGGTGAACTTCGTATGGATGAGGCAAAGGTAAAGGCGATCCAAGATTGGGAAGCGCCTATGAAAGTGACCGAGCTACGTTATTTTCTTGGACTTGATAAGTATTATCGCAGGTTCATTAGCGGGTACTCTGCTATAGCTGCCCCACTGACCGAGCTGCTGAAGAAGAACAGGTTTTGGCTGTGGAGCGAGGAGTGCCAGGAAGCATTTGAAGTTCTTAAGGCTGAGGTTACTGAAGCACCGGTATTGATGTTGCCTGACTTCACCAAGACCTTCGAGATCCATATGGATGCTTCTGATTTTGCCATTGGGGGAGTCTTGATGCAGGAGAAGCACCCCATAGCTTTTGAAAGCCGGAAGCTGAATGAAGCTGAACGATGGTACACTGTGCAGGAGAAGGAGATGAAGGCCATTGTGCATTGTCTACGTACATTCTATCTACTAGGCTCCAAATTTGTAGTGAAAACCGACAATGTTGCCACTAGCTATTTTCAATCACAGAAGAAGATCACACCAAAGCAGGCTCGTTGGCAGGAATTCTTGGCGGAATTTGACTACAACTTGGAGTACAAACCAGGAAGGGGCAATGTGGTAGTCGATGCATTGAGCAAGAAGACTGATTTAGCGGCCATCTCCTCAGTCGGTATTGAATTCAAAAGCTCTATCAAAGATGGTATGCAACGCGATACGGAAGCCAAGAAGATTATGCAGCTGGCTGCTCAAGGCCAAACCAAACGGTTTTGGGTAGAAGACGGATTCTTGCTTACCACTGGCCGGAGGATTTATGTACCAAAGTTTGGATTCATCAGGCGGCGAATTATCAAAGAAAGCCACGACACTCCGTGGGCTGGGCATCCAGGACAGAAGAGAACGAGGGCATTAGTGGAGGCCTTCTATTTCTTGCCACGAATGCGGGAAGAGATCGAGCAGTATGTGCAGACTTGTCTTGTGTGCCAGCAAGACAAGGTAGAGCAAAGGCAACAAGGAGGGCTGTTGGAGCCATTACCCATAGCTGATCGTCCATGGGAGAGTATATCTATGGATTTCATCACTTCTTTGACGAAGTCAAACGGGTTTGGCACGGTTATGGTCGTAGTGGATAGATTCTCCAAGTATGCTACTTTCATGCCTGCCACAGCTGGTTGTACTGCTAAGGAAGCTGCACAATTGTTTTTCAAAAATGTTGTGAAGTATTGGGGGCTGCCGAGGTTCATCATTAGCCATCGGGATCCTCGTTTCACAGGGAAATTTTGGAGTGAACTCTTTGAAATTCTTGGTTCAAAACTTCACTTCTCCACCAGTTTCCACCCCTAACCTGATGGCCAAACTGAACGCGTCAACGCCTTGTTGGAATGCTATCTTAGGCACTATGTCAGTGCACATCAGAAAGATTGGGCTAAGCTCCTAGACATGGCGCAATTTTCTTACAATTTGCAGAGGAGTGAATCTACAGGGCGCACACTGTTCGAGTTAGCAATAGGCCAGCAACCCCAAACTCCGCACTTACTGCCAACCTATTTTGAAGGGAAGAGTTTGGGCGCTTACAACCTTGCCAAGGGTTGGGAAGAACAACTCGACCTTGCTAAATCTTATTTGGGCAAGGCGGCAGGTTTTGGTAAAGTTTAATCTGAGGCAGTTTAAGGCACATAGAGGCGTACATCACAATTTGGTGCGGAAATATGAGGGTCCTTTCAAAATTGTTGCCAAGGTGGGTAAAACTTCATACAAGTTGGAGTTACCTCCACACTTAAGGATCCACCCGGTCTTTCTTGCAAGCGTTCTTAAGACTTATCATGAGGATAAGGACGATCCCAGCCGGAACAAATCACAACGGGCCCCTATCACCGTTACTGCCTCCCATGATCGAGAAATTGAAGCTATAATAGATTACCAAGCCAAACGGAAATGAGGACAACAGGCCAATGCCATGTTTCTCGTACATTAGAAGGGACAAACTCCTGAAGAAGCCACTTGGGAATAGTACGAAGACTTGTGCCAGTTCAAAGAAAAAATTCAGGAGTTCTTGCAGCAATGCGTCGCGGTCGTCGAATCATGTGTGGGGGAGATTGTGACGTCCCTCCATCCATCCAGGCAGAACGCCACCCAACCTGGCAGCCAGCAGCAGGCGCAAGTGGGCAGACAGCCCAAGCCGGCTAGCAGGCCAATGGGCAGGCAGCAGTTGGAGAGGCAGCCGTTACAACAGTTTCAGCTGTTACGGCAGTTATAGCCGTTACAGCTGTTACAGCAGGTAGTGGGGCGGCAGTTACAAGCATTGAAGAGGCTTGTTCAAGGCCTCTATGCGTTAGGGCGGACTAGGAGCATCTAGGAGTCCTTTTTGGAAGACTTAGAAGCATGTCTTGTAGGCATAGACTTAGGAACTTGTATAGTGTAGCATTTACTAACTCTTAGGCATTAGAGTAGTATAAATAGTAGTTCATTTTACTTGTAAAGCATCCAATAGTTTCAGCAAGTAATAGAAGTTCCTTCTTTCAAAATTCTGTCTACTTCTTATTTTCTTAGTGATCCGAGTGAGAGGCTAACTTGAGTTTGCAAGAACGTGCAAGACTCGTGAGTACCGTCAAGTGCCGCACGGAGTATTGTCCGAATCAAAAAGTCCGTGACACTATGCTCGGTATACATTAGCAGGGGATAACATTATAGGATTTTGGTCATATTACGTTGGCCTTCAGGATCGGAGTAATGATTAACAAGGACAGTCAGGGGCATTCGTATTTCATATTCAAAGGTGAAATTCTTGGATTTATGAAAGATGAACAACTGCGAAAGCATTTACCAAGAATATTTTCATTAACCAAGAACGAAATTTGAGGGCTCGAAGATGATCAGATACCGTCCTAGTCTCAACCATAAACGATGCCGACCAGGGATCGACGGATGTTGCTTTTAGGACTCTGCCGCCACCTTATGAGAAATAAAAGTTTTTGGGTTCCGGGGGGAGTATGGTCGCAAGGCTGAAACTTAAAGGAATTGACAAAAGGGCACCACCAGGAGTGGAGCCTGCGACTTTATTTGACACTACATGGGGAAACTTACCTGGTCCACACATAGTAAGGACTGACAGAATGAGAGCTCTTTCTTGATTCTACGGGTGGTGGTGCATGGACGTTCTTAGTTGGTGAAGCGATTTGTCTGGTTAATTCCATTAACGAACGAGACCTCATCCTGCTAACTAGCTATGCGAAGGTATCCCTTCGCGGCCAGCTTCTTAGAGGGACTACGACCTTTTAGGCCACGGATGTTTGAGGCAATAACAGGTCTATTATGCCCTTAGATGTTATGGGCCGCACGTGCGCTACACTGATTATTCAACGAGCTTATAGCCTTGGCCGACAGGACCGTGTAATCTTTGAAATTTTATCGTGATAGGGATATATCATTGCATTTATTGGTCTTTAACGAAGAATTCCTAGTAAGCGCGAGTCATCAGCTCGCGTTGACTACGTCCCTGCCCTTTGTACACACCGCCCGTCGCTCCTACCGATTGAATGATCCGGTGAAATGTTTGGATCATGGCAACATGGGTGGTTCGCTGCCCGCGATGTCGCGAGAAGTCCATTGAACCTTATCATTTAGAGGAAGGAGAAGTCGTAACAAGGTTTCCATAGGTGACCTGCAGAAGGATCATTGTCTAAACCTGCACATCAGAATGACCTGCGAACTCGTTTAAACACCTGGGGGAGGCGCTCGCTCGCTGCACGCCTCCCTCCTATAACCCAACGCACTCAAGCTCTTCGGGAGACCACCGAACCCCAGAGCAGAAAGCTCCAAGGAATACAACAATTGACAGCCCTCCCCTTGCGCCCTGTTCACGGATCATGGGGGGATGTGCGCTGCGTTGATAACACAAATGACTCTTGAAAACGAATATCTCGGCTCTCAAATCGATGAAGAAGGTAGCGAAATGCGATGCTTGGTGTGAATTGCAGAATCCCGTGAACCATCGAGTCTTTGAACGCAAGTTGCGCCCGAAGCCATTTGGCCGAGGGCACGTCTGCCTGGGCGTCACGCATCGCGTTGCCCTCCCCTGCACGTCGCAAGGCTGAGCGCGGGGGCGAAAGATGGCCTCCCGTGTGCCTGGCATAAATGTGAGTCGACGTCGACGGATGTCGCGGCAATGGGTTGTTGAAACTCAATTCTCTCGAGTTGTCGCGACTACAACCCGTCGTGCGTCTGGACTCCCCGACCCTCACTGCACCTCACCAGGCACTTCGACCGCGTCCCCAAGTCAGGCGGCATTACCCGCTGAGTTTAAGCATATCAATAAGCGGAGGAAATGAAACTTACAAGGATTCCCCTAATAACGGCGAGCAAACCGGGAACAACCCAGCCTTAGAATCGGGCATCTCTGTCGTCCGAATTGTAGTTTGGAGAAGCGTCCTCAACGGCGGATCGGGCCCAAGTCCCCTCGAAGGGGGCACCGAACAGGGTGAGATCCCTGTCGTGCCCGGACCCTATCGCACCACGAGGCTCTATCTACGAGTTGGGTTGTTTTGGAATGCAGCGTAAATCGGGGGTGAATCCCGTCCAAGGCTAAATACTTGCGAGAGGCCGATAGCGAAAAACTACAGCAAGGGAAAGATGAAAAGGAATTCGAAAAGAGAGTCAAAGAGTGCTTGAAATTATCAGGAGGGAAGCGGATGGGGGCCGGCGATGCGCCACGATCGGATGTGGAACGGTGACGAGCCGGTCCATTGATCGACTCGAGGCGTGGACCAACGTGGATTGAGGGGAGGACAAAGCTCGGGCTCTCGATACGACCATGGAACGCCGTCTCCCCGATTGTGGAAGGCAGCGCGCGCCTCCGGCGTGCTTCGGCATCTGCGCGCTCCGGACGCTGGCTTGTGGGCTCCCCATTCTACCCATCTTGAATCACAGACCAAGGAATCTGACATGTGTGCGAGTCAAAGGTCGAGTAAACCCGTAAGGCGTAAGGAAGCTGATTGGTGGTATCCCCGTGAGGGCTGCACCGCCGACCGACCCTGATCTTCTGAGAAGGGTTCGACTGTGAGCATACCTGTTGGGACCCAAAAGATGGTGAACTATGCCTGAGCAGGGTGAAGCCAGAGGAAACTCTAGAGGAGGCCCGCAGTGATAGTGACGTGCCAATCGATCGTCTGACTTGGGTATAGGTGCGAAAGACTAATAGAACCGTCTAATAGCTGTTTCCGTCCAAAGTTTCCCTGAGTATAGCTGGAGCTCGCGTGCGAGTTCTATCGTGTAAAGTCAATGATAAGAGGCCTCGGCGGTGCAACGCCCTCGACCTATTCTCAAACTTCAAATAGGTAGGACGATGCGACTTCTTTGTTGAGCCGCGCCACGGAATCAAGAGATCCAAGTGCACCATTTTTGGTAAGCCGAAGTGGCGATGTAGGATGAATCGGAAGCCGGGTTACAGTGCGAAACTGCGCGCTAACCTAGATTCCACAAAGGGTGTTGGTCAATTAAGACAGCAGGACGGTGGTCATGGAAGTCAAAATCCGCTAAGGAGTGTGTTACAACTCGCCTGCCGAATCAACTAGCCCCGAAAATGGATGGAGCTTAAGCGCGCAATCTACACCCGGCTGTCAGGGCAAGTGCCAGGCCCCGATGAGTAGGAGGGCGCGGCGGGTCGGCCGTCATCAAGCGTGGCATGCCATCATAGCCCTTGGAAAACAGATACGGTTGGACGACGTCGAGCGTGGCATGCCATCATCGCCTTTGGACTAGCAGACACAGTCAGACGACATCAGGCGTCGCATGCCATCGTCGCCTTTGGACTAGCTGACACGATTGGACGACGTCGGGCGTGGCATGCCATCTTCGCACTTGGGCAGCACAGACGGTCGGAAGGCGTCGGGCGTGGCATGCCATAATCGCACTTCGACAGCACAGACGGTCGGCCGTCGTCGAGAGTGGCATTCCGTCATAGCCCTTGGACAGCACAAACGGTCGATCATTGTCGGACGTGCCTACACACAACGGTCGGTCGTGGCCGTCCCGCATAGATCGTGGCTTGCGCAACATTGTTCGATAACTAGACGAAACATGCGGATGTTCATGACGTACATGAATCAAAGGATTTTGAAACAACCCCCATGCATATCAAACATATTCATCGACTTTTTTTATCTATTCTCTAACGTTTCCACCTAACGTGGCTCTTTCACATCATTTTCATTACTTCTACGGTGTTCGTATGATATTGAAACATCGTTTATTTGTGCAAAGATATATCTTATCATTAATTATACATGTTTAGAAGTGTTTTCGAGCATTTCCATATTTTTCCAACTATTAATCATTATTTTATAATTTATTTTTACGCTTTTAAATTTTTTACATTCTCCTTTTAAAAATAAAAACTTAATAAATTTTTTATTTTAAGGTTCCCATATTTATTTGTGAATTTTCGGAGTTGATTTCATATTTTATTCGATATTTTCCCTATTTTTTATTAATTTATTACTAATTTTTTGCATATTCCAAAAAAAATAAAAAAAAGTTGAAAAATATTTTATATATATATTAAAGTCATTTGTGAAAGCATATGTGTGTTTGTACCTTAGAACGTGCATATTTGGGTTGTCTGGAAAATCAATGTCTACTCCTGTCACATGGGTAAAACTTTTTTAAGCATATATAAAGGGGGGGGGGGGTAGAGGTGTTGGATGCAGACTGAGGCGTAAGAAGGCAGACGACATAGGCGTCCTTTGGGCTTAGTAGGCGTGCTACATGGGCGCTTGACGACATGCGTGGCTTGTCCGTGCTATGCCGTTGGGCGTCGACAAAAACATGCCAGCGACGTCTGTGGGGCAACTGAGGCGAAAGCAGTCGGACGTCAAGGGTGTCCTGTGGGCTTAGTAGGCGTGTTGTGTGGGCGCTTGACGGCATGGATGGCTCGTCTATGCTTCGCCGTTGGGCTCTTACAAAAACAGGCCACCGACGTCTGCGGGGAGACCGTGCTCCGCCGAGGGAACTTCTCAAGATTGGTTTATACTAGCGTTTGGTGTGGAAACTGTAGCGCTTTCGTACGAGTGGCGAGTTCTAGAGCTCCTGTTACAGCTAACTCTAGGCGTCGCACGCATGGCGCACGTAAGGCCATGTACGGCCACAGGGCTGTCCAGAGACGTCGACGGGAGCCTCGGGAAGAGTTATCTATTATGTTTAACAGCCTGCCCACCCTGGAATCGGCTCAGCCAAAGGTAGGGTCCAGCTGCTGGAAGAGCACCGCACGTCGCGTGGTGTACGGTGCGCTCCCGGCGGACCTTGAAAATCTGGAGACCGAATGTCGTCCACGCTGGGTCGTACTCGTAACCGCATCAGGTCTCCAAGGTGAACAACCTCTGGTCGATGAAACAATGTAGGAAAGGGAAGTGTGCAAAGTGGATCCGTAACTTCGGGAAAAGGATTTGCTCTGAGGGATGGGCACGTGGATCCCAGTCCCGAACCCGTTGTTGGATTGCTCGAGTTGCTCTCGCGGCGAGAGCGGGTCGCCGCGTGCCGTATTGGGGACGGACAAGGGGAATCCCACTGTTTAATTAAAACAAAGCATTGTGATGGTCCCAAAGGATGTTTACGCAATGTGATTTCTGCCCAGTGCTCTGAATGTCAAAGTGAAGAAATTCAACCAAGCGCGGTTAACGGCAGGAGTAACTATGACTCTCTTAAGGTAGACAAATGCCTCGTCATCAAATTAGTGACGCGCATGAATGGATTAACGAGATTCCCTCTGTGCCTGTCTACTATCCAACAAAAGCACAACATATAGAACGGGCTTAGCAGAATTAGTGGGGAAAGAAGACCCTTTTGAGCTTGACTCTAGTTTGACTTTGTCAAATGACTTGAGAGGTGTAGTATAAGTGGGAGCCGAAAGGCGTAAGTGAAATACCACTTCTTTTAATGTTATTTTACTTATTCCGTGAATCGGAAGCGGGGCACTGACCCTCTTTTTGGACCCAAGTCTCGCTTTGCGGGCCGATCCGGGAAGGAGACATTGTCAGGTGGGGAGTTTTGCTAGGGTGGCACATGTGTTAAAAGATAACGCAAGTGTCCTAAGATGAGCTCAACGTGAAAAGAAATCTCGTGTGTAAGAGAAAGGTAAAAGCTCGTTATATTCTAATATCCTGAACGAATACGAACCGTGAAAGAGTTGCCTAACGATCCTTTAGACCTTTGGAATTCGAAGCTAGAGCTTTTTAGAAAAGTTACCACAGGGATAATTGGCTTGTGGCAGCCAAGCGTTCACAGCGACGTTGCTTTTTTATCCTTCGATGTCGGCTCTTTTGGTCACTGTGAAGCATAATTCACCAAATGTTTAATTGTTCACCCACCAATAGGGAACGTGAGCTGGATTTAGACCGTCGTGAGACAGGTTAATTTTACCTTTGAAAAGCCAGTGGCGCGAAGCTACCGTGTGCTGGATTATGACTGAACACCTTTAAATCAGAATCTGGACTAGAAGCGACGCATGTGCCCGCCTTCCGCTTGCCGACCGGCAGTAGGGGCCTATGGCCCCCAAGGGCACGTGTCGTTGGCTAAGTCGCCTCAACATAAGCGTCGTAGTGACCACCTTGAAGTACAATTTCCATGGAGCAGCGGGTAGAATCCTTTGCAAACGACTTAAATAAGCGACAGGGTATTGTAAGTGGCAGAGTGGCCTTACTGCCACGATCCACTGAGATTCAGCCCTTTGTCGCTCCTATTCGTCCCCCCCACACTCCCCTTCCCCCAAAATCAAATCCAATCATTTCTAACTTTTCAAATGAGAGGTTCGCGTGCTTCTTGCATCCTTGGAAGGGGAAAAAATAACTAAGTGTTGAAATATAAGTATCGAAAGTAACATTGCACGTGAAGTTCACTAGTCTACCGCTAAGTGTTGAGCTAGACGTTATACGACGGTCAAACACTTGTCCTATAACTAAGCCCCATTGCGAGGTTTTCGTGATGGTGAGTTCATTTATTAAGCCTAATGAAATGTTAAGGGGCTAATGACATGTCACTATAAAAGGTTTTCGAGATGTCGGGAGCGATTTTTAAAGCCAAGTTAGATGTCAAGGGGCAAATGGGTCTGCGTATGCAGCATGTCCGCGGCCAAGCGGCATCTGCCAAGGCCCGCGGAGCATGGGCATGGACTGCAAAAAAACGCCCTTGGACAACATTAACGGTCGAACGACGTTGGGCGTGGCATGCCATCACCACCCTTGGACAGCACACACAGTCGGACGACATCGGGCATGGCATGCCATCTCTGCCCATGGACATCACACACGGTCGGATGACGTCAGATATGGCATGACATCATCGCCCTTGGACTGCATGCACGGTCAGACGACGTCGGGCATAGCATGACATCACCGCCCTTGGACAACACACACAGTCGAACGACGTCGTGCATGGCATGACATCACCGCCCGTGCACTACGCGCACGGTCGGACGACGTTGGGCGTGGCATGACATCACCGCCCTTGGACAGCACACACGGTCAAACAACGCCAGTCGTGGCATGACCTCACTGCCCTTGGGCAGCATACATAGTCGTATTACGTTGGGCGTGGCATGACATCACCACCCTTGGACGGCACACACGGTTGAACAACGTCGGGCATGGCATGACATCATCGCCCTTGGACCGCACGCACGGTCGGATGGCATCTGGTATCACATGACATCACCGCCTTTGGATAGCACACACGGTCGACAACGTCGGGCGTGGAATGACATCATCGCCCTTGGACAGCACACAAGGTCGGACGACATCCGGCATTGCATGACATCACCGCCCTTGGGAAGCACACACGTTCGGACTACATCGGATGTGGCATGACATCACTACCTTTGGACAGCACACACGGTCGAATGACATCGGGCGTGGCATGCTATTATCGCCTTTGGGCAGCACACACGGTCGAACGACGTCGGGCGTGGCATGGCAATATAGCCCATGGACAGCAAACACGGTCGAACGACATCTGGCGTGACATGCCATCACCGCCTTTAGACAGCATATACGGTCGAACGATGTCGGGCGTGGCATGCCATCATCGCCTTTAGGCAACACAAACGGTCGAAAGACGTCGGGCCTGGCATGAAATCACCGCCTTTGGACAGCACACACGGTCGATCGACGTCGGGTGTGGCATGCCATCATCTCCTTTATGCAGCACAAACGGTAGAACGACGACGGGTGTGGCATGCCTACATTACCTTTGGGCAGCACATAAAGTCCAACAACGTCGGGCGTGGCATGCCATCACTACATTTGGGCAGCACAAACGGTCAAACGACGTCGGGCGTGGCATGCCAGCATCGCCTTTGGGCAGCACACACGATCGAAAGACGTCCGGCATGGCATGCCATCATCGCCTTTGGAAGTACAAAAGGTCGAACAACGTCGGGCGTGGCATGCCATCATTACCTTTTGGCAGCACACACGGTCGAACGACGTCAAGCGTGGCATGCCATCATGGACCTTGGACAGCACACACGATCGAACGACGTCAGGCGTGGCATGACATCACCGCCTTTGGACAACACACACAGTCGAACAACGTCGAGCGTGACATGCCATCACCGCCTTTGGACAGCACACACGGTCGAACGACGTCGGGCATGGCATGCCAACATCGTCTTTGGGTAGCACAAACGGTCGAACGACGTCGGGCGTGGCATGCCATCATCGCCTTTGGGCAGCATAAACGGTCGAACGACGTCGGGCATTGCATGCTATCATAGCCCATGGACGGCAAACACGATCGAACGACGTTAGGTGTGACATGCCATCACCGCCGTTGGACAGCACACACGGTCGAACGACGTCGGGCGTGGCATGCCATCATCGCCTTTGGAAAGCACACACGGTCGAAAGACGTCGGGCATGGCATGACATCACCGCATTTGGATAGCACGCACGGTCAGACGATGTCAGGCGTGGCATGACATCACCGCACTTGGACAACACACACGGTCGACAACGTCGGGCGTTGCATACCATAATCACCTTTGGGCAGAACACACGGTCGAACGACGTCAGGAATGCAAGCATTGCCTTTGGGATGCACACACGGTCGAAAAACGTTGGGCTTGGCATGACATCATTGCCTTTGGACAGCACACACGGTCGAAGGACTTCGGGCGTGACATGCCATAACCGCCTTTGGATTGCACGCACGGTCGAACGACATCGGGCGTGGCATGCCATCATCATAGTAGGGTAGCAGAAACGGTCGAATGACGTCAGGCGTGACATGCCATCACCGCCTTTGGAAAACATACACGGTCGAATGACATCAGGCATGGCATGCCATCTTGGCCCTTGGACAGCACACACGATCGAACGACATCGGGCGTGGCATGATATCATCACCTTTGGGCAGCACACACGGTCGAACGATGTCAGGCGTGGCATGCCATCATCGCCTTTGGGAAGAACAAAAGGTCCAACGATGTCGGGCGTGGCATGCCATCATTACATTTGGGCAGCACAAACAGTCAAACGACATCTGGCGTGGCATGCGAGCATCGCCTTTGGGCAACACACACGATCGAAAGACGTCGGGCATGGCATGCCATCATCGCCTTTGGGAGCACAAAAGGTTGAACAACGTCGGGCGTGGCATGTCATCATTACCTTTGAGCAGCACACACGGTCGAACCACATCGACCGTGGCATGACATCATGGCCCTTGGACAGCACACACAATCGAACGACGTTAGGCGTGGCATGACATCACCGCCTTTGGACAGCAAACACGGTCGAACGACGTCGGGCGTGACATGCCATCACCGCCTTTGGACAGTACACATGGTCGAGCGATGTTTGGCGTGGCATGGCATCATAGCCCATGGACGGCAAACACGGTCGAACGACATCTGGCGTGACATGCAATCACCGCCTTTGGACAGCACACACGGTCGAACGACTTTGGGCGTGACATTCCATCACCGCCTTTGAACTGCACGCACGGTCGAACGACATTGGGCGCGGCATGCCATCATCATAGTTGGGTAGCAGAAACGGTTGGACGATGTCGGGCGTGGCATGCCATCATCGCTTTGGACGGCAAACACGGTTGAACGACGTCGGGCGTGGCATGTCATCATCGCCTTTGGGTAGCACACACAGTCGAAAGACGTCAGGCGTGGCATGACATCACTGCCTTTGGACAGCACACACGATCAAACGACGTGGGGCGTGGCATGCCATCATCACCTTTGGGCAGCACACACGGTCGAACAACGTCGGCGTGGCATGCCATCGTAGCCCTTGGACGGCAAACACGGTCAAATGACGTCGGGCGTGGCATGCTATCATGGCCTTTTGACAGCACAGACGGCCGAACGACGTCCGGCGTGGCATGCCATCATAGCCCTTGGACGGCAAATACGGTCGAACGACATCGGGTGTGGCATGCCATCATCTCCTTTGGACTAGCTGACACAGTTGGACGACGTCCGACGTGGCATGCCCTCATCGCCCTTTGACGGGAAACACGGTCGAACGACGTCGGGCGTGGCATGCCATCACTGCCTTAGGACAGCACACAAGGTCGGACGACGTCGGGCGTGTCATGCCATCATCGCCTTTGGGCAGCACAGACGGTCAGACGACGTCGGGAGTGGCATGATATCACCGCCCTTGGACAGCACACATGGTCGGATGACGTCGGGCGTGGCATGCCATCACCGCCCTTGGACAGCACACACGGTCGGACGACGTCAGGTTTTGCATGACATCACCGCTCTTGGAATGAACTCATGGAAGGATGTGGCATGACATCACCACCCTTGGACAACACACACGGTCAAACGACGTCGGGCGTGGCATGCCATTGCAGCCCTTAGACAGCACACACGGTCGGCAACGTTGGGCGTGGCATGACATCACCACCATTGGACACCACACACGGTTGGCAACATCGGGTGTGGCATGACATCACCGACCTTGGACACCACACACAGTCGGACGACGTCGGGCGTGGCATGACATCACCGCCCTTAGGTATCACACACGATCGAACGACGTCGGGCGTGGCTTTCTATCATCGCCTTTGGGCAGCACAAACGGTCGAACGACGTCAGGCGTAGCATCCCCTCATCGCCTTTGGACTAGCTCACACAGTCAGACAGTTTCGGGTGTTGCATGCAATCATCTCCCTTGGGGCGTGACATGCCATCATGGCATTTGGACAGCACACACGAACGAATGACGTCGGGTGTGGCATGCCATCATGGACCTTGGACAGCACACACGGTCGAACAACGTCGGGCGTTGCATGCTATCATAGCCATTGGACGGCAAACACAGTCGAAAGACGTCGGGAGTGGCATGCCATCATCTCCTTTGGACTAGCAGACACAATCAGACGGCGTCGGGCGTGGCATGCCATCATCTCCCTTAGACGGCAAACATGGTCGAACGACGTCGGGCGTGGCATGCCATCACGCTTTGGACAACGCACACAGTCGGACGACTCCAAGCGTGGCATGCCATCATCGCCTTTGGGCAGCACAGACGGTCGGACGACGTTGGGCGTGGCATGCCATCATCACCCCTTGACAGCACAGATGGTCGGTCGTCGTCGGGCGTGGCATGCCATTATTTCCCTTGGACAGCACACACGGTCGGACGACATCGGGCGTGGCATGCCATCATCGCCTTTGGACAGCACAGACGGTAGCCGTCGTCGGGCATGGCATGTCATCATAGCCCTAGGGCAACACACACGGTCGGACGACGTTGGGTGTGGCATGCCATCGTCGCCTTTGGACTAGCTGACATGGTCGGACGACATCGGGTGTCGCATGCCATCATCGCCTTTGGAATAGATGATACGGTAGGATGACGTCGGGCGTGGCATCCCATCTTCGCCGTTGGGCAGCATAGACGGTCGGACGACGTCGGGCATGGCATGCCATCATAGCCCTTGGACAACACAAATGGTCGGCCGTCGTTGGACGCGCCTGCACACAACGGTGGGCCATGGCCTGCCCGCATTAGTCGTGGCTTGCGCGACATTGTAAGAGTTCTAGATGAAACATGTGGATGTTCATGCCGTACATAAATCAAAGGATTTTGAAAGAACCTTTTTGCATCACAAACATATTCATCTACTTTCAATTATCTATTATCTAATGTTTCCGCCCAACGTGGCTCTTTCACATCATTTTAATTACTTTTATAGTTCGTACGATATTGAAATATTTTTTATTTGTGCAAATATATATGTTATCATTAATTTGACATGTTTAGAAGTGTTTTCGAGCATTTTCGTATTTTCTGAGTTTTAATCATTATTTTAAAATTTATTTTTACGCTTTTTAATTTTTTACATCTCCTTTTAAAAATTAAAATTTATTTAATTTTTTATTTTAAGGTTCTCATATTTATTTGTGAATTTTCAGAGTTGATTTCATATTTTTCGATATTTTCCCTATGTTTTATTAATTTATTACCAATTTTTTGGAATTTTCAAAAAAATTAAAAAAAATGTTGAAAAATATTTTTTATACATATTAAAGTCATTAGTAAAAGCTGATGTGTGTTTGTACCTTAGAACGTGCATATTTGGGTTGTACATTTCCATTATGATTCTCTAGAAAATCAATGTCTACTCCTGTCTATACGTGGCAGCGGAACCAGTACTTACCGGATTCCAATCCGGCCCGTCCTGGTCCGGTTAAGTACCTGTTAGTACCGTTAATCACCGTTAATTTCTGTTCTGATATAGGTACCGGGATAGAAATTGGTAAATACGGGAATTTATCGGTTTCGATAATAACCGATTCGGTTAAAAAAAATTTTTTAAAAAAATAAATCCGTTACCAGCCGGTGGGTATAGGCTAGTGGGGCCCCCAACGATATTTGAGTAGAATTTCAGCCAATAGGAGCCCTACCCCACCCTAACTTTTTTAATACCCTAAAGTTTTAAAAATTACACTTTAACCCATTTTTTTTACCTATAAATACCCCTAAATTTCATTCTTTTAAATCACAAAATCATCTATTCATCTTCTACTCTCTCAACTCTCTACTCTCTATCTCTAATCTCTAACTCTGTACTCTCTTTCTCAACATACGACGTCAGGCGTGACATGCCATCACGGCCTTTGGAAAGCACACACGGTTGAACGACATCGGGCGTGGCATGCCATCATCGCCTTTGGGCAGCACACACGGTCGAACGACATCAGGCGTGGCATGACATCACTGCCTTTGGACAACACAAACGGTCGAACGACGTCGGGCGTTACATGCCTCACCGCCCTTGGATAGCACACATGGTCGGACGACGTCGAGCGTGGCATGCCATCACGGCCCTAGGACAGCACATACCGTCAGACAACGTCAAGCGTGGCATGACATTACCACCCTAGGACTACGCGCAAGGTCGGACGACGTCGGGCGTGGCATGACATCACCGCCCTTGGACAACACACAAAGTTGAACGACGTCGGGCGTGGCATGACACCACCGCTTGGACTGCATGCACAGTCAGACGACGTCGGGTGTGGCAGCACATCACCGCCCTTGGACAACACACACGGTCAACAACATCGGGCGTGACATGACATCACTGCCCTTGCACAGCGCACACGGTCAGCAACGTCGGGCGTGGCATGACATCACCGCCCTTGGGTAGCACACACGGTCGGAGTGCGTCGACCATGGCATGACATCACCACTTTTGGACAACACACATGCTCGAACGACGTCAGGCGTGGCATGCCATCATCGCCTTTGGGCAGAACACACGGTAGATCGACGTCGGGCGTGGCATGCCATCATAGCCCTTGGACGAAAAATACGGTCGTACGACGTCAGGCGAGACAGGCCATCACCGCCTTTGGAAAGCACACACGATCGAACGACGTCGGGCTTGGTATGCCATCATCGCCTTTGGGCAGCACACACGGTCAAACGACGTCTGGCGTGGCATGACATCACCACATCTGGAGAGCACACATGGTCAAACGACGTCTGGCGTGAGATGCCATCACCACCTTCGGACAGCACACACAGTCGAACGACATCAGGCGTGGCATGCCATCATCGCCTTTGGGCAGCACACACGGTCGAACGACGTCGAGCGTGGCATGCCATCATCGCCTTTGGGCAGCACAAACGACCGAACGACGTTGGGCGTGGCATGCCATCATCGCCTTTGGACTAGCTCATAAATTTGGACAGCATCGGGCTTGGCATGCCATCATCGCCCTTGGACGGAAAACACGGTCGAACGACGTCGGGCATGGCATGCCATTTTCGCCTTTGGGCAGCACACATGGTCGAACGACGTCAAGCGTGGCATGACATCACCGCCTTTTGACAGCACACACGATCGAACGATGTCGATCGTGGCATGCCATCATCGCCTTTGGGCAGCACAGACAGTCGAACGACTTCGGGCGTGAAATACCATCATAGCCCTTGAATGGCAAACACGTTCAAACGATGTCGGGCGTGGCATGCTATCACCGCCTTTGGACAGCGCACATGGTCGAACGACATCGTGGGCGGTTCCCTTGTGTGAACCTTGGTCTTCCTCCAACAATCTTTGCAGTTATTAAATTCTCAACTCCCTTGGGCAGGAGTGCAACAGCGGGTATAGCATTGGCCTTGCAAAGAAGGCATCGGAGTTTTCGCACGACATCTCATGTCAGGCGTCAGGGTGGATGTCGAGCGTGCATTGATAGAGCTATTCAGCTATGGCGCATGGGTGGTATTGGGAATTTGTTGGTAGGTTGGATCCCTGTTTCGAGAAGCGATGTCTTAACTCACATGCCAATTCAGTGGTGGATGAAGCGCAATCTAGGATGGTCGGACGTCGGAATCCTGTGCTACATACCTAATGCCTAGGCATTGTGCACGTGCAAATGGTCGCCTTTCTCCCTTCGAGTCTCAAGTGCGGGGTGAACCCAAAAGACGCTTTCGCGTCCCACGCCTTCCCTCGCTTTGTTGTACAATGGAGTGGTCCGTGAGCGGCGCCTCAAATTCTCAGATATGGTAGATATAGTGGGAATGGGGCCTTCATCGGCTTCTATCTGCCCAAAACGAATGCTCCTTGCGAATAACTGTCGCGCTCTCCTTAGACCCGACCGTGACTGAAAGGGCACGCCGGTCTCATGCGGCGCGTGATGTTTTTGAGGAATGCTACCTTGTTGATCCTGCCAGTAGTCATATTCTTGTATCAAAGATTAAGCCATGCATGTGTAAGTATGAACAAATTCAGACTGTGAAACTGCGAATGGCTCATTAAATCAGTTACACTTTGTTTGATGGTATCTACTACTCGGATAACCGTAGTAATTCTAGAGCTAATACATGCAATAAACCCCGACTTCTGGAAGGGATGCATTTATTAGATAAAAGGTCGACGCAGGCTCTGCCGGTTGCTGCAATGATTCATAATAACTAGACGGATCGCACGGCCATCGTGCCGGCGACGCATCATTCAAATTTCTTCCCTATGAACTTTTGATGATAGGATAGTGGCCTACCATGGTGGTGACGTGTGACGGAGAATTAGGGTTCGATTCCGAAGAGGGAGCCTGTGAAATGGCTACCACATCCAAGGAAGGCAGCAGGTGTGCAAATTACCCAACCCTGACACGGGGAGGTAGTGACAATAAATAACAATACTGGGCTCCATGAGTCTGGTAATTGGAATGAGTACAATCTAAATCCCTTAACAAGGATCCATTGGAGGGCAAGTCTGGTGCAAGCAGTCGCGGTAATTCCAGCTCCAATAGCGTATATTTAAGTTGTTGCAATTAAAAAGCTCGTAGTTGGACTTTGGGATGGGCCGGCCGGTCCGCCCTAGATGTGCACCGGTCGTCTCGTCCCTTCTGTCGGGCGATGCGCTCATGGCGTTTAGTGGTCGGGTCATGCCTCCGACGCTGTTACTTTGAAGAATTAGAGTGCTCAATGAAAGCCTACTATGGCGTCCCGCCATCCATCCAGGCAGAACGCCACCCAACCTGGCAGCCAGCAGCAGGCGCAAGGGGGCAGATAGCACAAGCCGGCCAGCAAGCCAATGGGCAGGCAGCAGTTGGAGAGGCAGCCGTTACAACAGTTTCAGCTGTTACGGCAGTTACAGCCGTTACAGCTGTTACAGCAGGTAGTGGGGCGGCAGTTACAAGCATTGAAGAGGTTGTTCAAGGCCTCTAGGCGTTAGGGCAGACTAGGAGCATCTAGGAGTCCTTTTTGGAAGACTTAGAAGCATGTCTTGTAGGCATAGACTTAGGAACTTCTATAGTGTAGCATTTACTAACTCTTAGGCATTAGAGTAGTATAAATAGTAGTTCATTTTACTTGTAAAGCATCCAATAATTTCAGCAAGTAATAGAAGTTCCTTCTTCCAAAATTCTGTCTACTTCTTATTTTCTTAGCAATCCGAGTGAGAGGCTAACTTGAGTTTGCAAGAACGTGCAAGAATCGTGAGTAAACTGTCAAGTGCCGCACGGAGTATTGTCCGAATAAAAAAGTCCGTGACACTATGCTCTGCATACATTAGCATGGGATAACATTATAGGATTTCGGTCATATTACGTTGGCCTTCAGGATAGGAGTAATGATTAACAAGGATAGTCAGGGGCATTCGTATTTCATAGTCAGAGGTGAAATTCTTGGATTTATGAAAGATGAACAACTGCAAAACATTTGCCAGGAATATTTTCATTAACCAAGAACGAAATTTGGGGGCTCGAAGATGATCATATACCATCCTATTCTCAACCATAAACAATGCCGACCAGGGATCGACGGATGTTGCTTTTAGGACTCTGCTGCCACCTTATGAGAAATCAAAATTTTCGGGTTCCGGAGGGAGTATGGTCGCAAGGCGGAAACTTAAAGGAATTGACGGAAGGGCACCACCAGGAGTGGAGCCTGCGGCTTTATTTGACTCAACACGGGGAAACTTACCATGTCCAAACATAGTAAGGATTGACAGACTGAGAGCTCTTTCTTGATTCTACGGGTGGTGGTATATGGCTTATCTTAGTTGGTGAAGCGATTTGTCTGGTTAATTCTGTTAACGATCGAGACCTCATCCTGCTAACTAGCTATGCGGAGGTATCCCTTCGCGGCCAACTTCATAGAGGGACTACGACCTTTTAGGCCGCGGATGTTTGAGGCAATAACAGGTCTGTGATGCCCTTAAGTGTTATGGGCCGCACGTGCGCTACACTGATTATTCAACGAGCTTATAGCCTTTGCCGACAGGCCCGGGTAATCTTTGAAATTTCATCGTGATAGGGATATATTATTGCATTTATTGGTCTTCAACGAGGAATTCCTAGTAAGCGCGAGTCATCAGCTCGTGTTGACTATGTCCCTGCCCTTTGTACACACCGCCCGTCGCTCCTACCAATTGAATGATCCGATGAAATGTTCGGATCGCGGTGACATGGGCGGTTCGCTTCCCACAATGTTGCGAGAAGTCCATTTTACCTTATCATTTAGAGGAAGGAGAAGTCGTAACAAGGTTTCCATAGGTGAACCTGCGGAAGGATCATTGTCGAAACCTGCACAGCAGAACGACCTGCGAACTCGTTTTAAACACCTGGGGAAGGCGCTCGCTCGTTGCGCGCCTCCCTCCTGTCACCCAATGCGCTCAAGCTCTTCGGGCGACCACCGAATCCCGGAGCGGAAAGCACCAAGGAATACAACAATTGACAGCCCTCCCCTCGCGCCCTGTTCACGGATCATGGGGGATGCACACTGCGCTGATAACACAAACGACTCTTCACAATGAATATCTTGGCTCTCGAATCGATGAAGAAGGTAGCGAAATTCGATGCTTGGTGTGAATTGCAAAATCCCGTGAATCATCGAGTCTTTGAACGCAAGTTGCGCCCGAAGCCATTTGGCCGAGGGCACGTCTGCCTGGGCGTCACGCATCACGTTGCCCTCCTCTGCACGTTGCAAGGCTGAGCGCGGAGGCGAAAGCTGGCCTCCCGTGCGCCCGGCCTATATGTGAGTCCACGTCGACGTACGTCGCGGAAATGGGTTGTTGAAACTCAATTCTCTCTAGTTGTCGCGACTACAGCCCGTCGTATGTCCGGACTCCCCGACCCTCACTGCGCCTCATCGGGCGCTCCGACCGCGACCCCAGGTCAGGCGGCATTACCCGCTGAGTTTAAGCATATCAATATGCGGAGGAAAAGAAACTTACAAGGATTCCCCTAATAACAGCGAGCAAAGCGGGAACAACCCAGCCTTAGAATTGGGCATCTCTGTCATCCGAATTGTAGTTTGGAGAAGCGTCCTCAACGGCGGATCGGGCCCAAGTCCCCTGGAAGGGGGCGCCGGAGAGGGTGAGATCCCTGTCGTGCCCGGAACCTGTTGCACCACGAGGCTCTGTCTACGAGTTCGGTTGTTTTGGAATGCAGCCTAAATCGGGGGGTGAATTCCGTCCAAGGCTAAATACTTGCGAGAGACTGATAGCGAACAACAACCGCAAGGGAAATATGAAAAGGAATTTGAAAAGAGAGTCAAAGAGTGCTTGAAATTATAAGGAGGGAAGCGGATAGGGGCCGGCGATGCGCCACGATCGGATGTGGAAAGGTGACGAGCCGGTCCGTCGATCGACTCGGGGCATGGACCAACGTGGATTGGGGGGGAGGACAAAGCCCGGGCTCTCGATATGACCATGGAACGCCATCTCCCCTATTATGGAAGACAGCGCACGCCTCCGGCGTGCTTCGGCATCTGTGCACTCCGGGCGCTTGCTTGTGGGCTCCCCATTCGACCCGTCTTGAAACACGGACCAAGGAATCTGACATGTGTGCGAGTCAACGGTCGAGTAAACGCGTAAGACGTAAGAAAGCTGATTGGTGGGATCCCCCTGAGGGGTGCACCGCCGACCGACCCTTATCTTCTGAGAAGGGTTCGACTGTGAGCATACCTGTTGGGACCCGAAAGATGGTGAACTATGCCTGAGCGGGGCAAAGCCCTAGGAAACTCTGGTGGAGCCCCGCAGCGATACTGACGTGCAAATCAATTGTCTGACCTGGGTATAGGGGCGAAAGACTAATCGAACCGTCTAATAGCTGGTTCCGTTTGAAGTTTCCTTGAGTATAGCTGGAGCTCGCGTGCGAGTTCTATCAGGTAAAGTCTACGATTAGAGGCCTCGGTGGCGCAACGCCCTCGACCTATTCTCAAACTTCAAATAGGTAGGACGGTGCGACTGCTTTGTTGAGCCGCGCCACAGAATCAAGAGCTCCAAGTGCGCCATTTTTGGTAAGTAGAACTGGCGATGCAGGATGAATCGGAAGCCGGGTTACGGTGCGAAACTGTGCGCTAACCTAGATCCCACAAAGGGTGTTGGTCAATTAAAACAGCAGGATGGTGGTCATGGAAGTCGAAATCCGCTAAGGAGTGTGTTACAACTCGCCTGCCGAATCAACTAGCCCCGAAAATGGATGGAGCTTAAGCGCGCGATCTACACCCGCCGTCAGGGCAAGTGCCAGGCCCCGATGAGTAGGAGGGCGCGGCGGGTAGGTCGTCGTCAAGCGTGGCATACCATCATCGCCCTTGGAAAACAGACACGGTCAGACGACGTCGGGCGTGGCATGCCATCATCGCCTTTGGACCAGCAGACACAGTCGGACGACATCAGGCGTCGCATGCCATCGTCGCCTTTGGACAAGCTGACACGGTCGGACGACGACGGGCGTGGCAAGCCATCTTCGCCCTTGGGAAGCACAGACGGTTGGAAGGCGTCGAGCGTGGCATGCCATAATCGCCCTTGGACAGCACAGATGGTCGGCCGTCGTCAGGCGTGACATGCCGTCATAGCTCTTGGACAGCACAAACGGTCGGCCGTCGTCGGACATGCCTACACACCACGGTCCGCCGTGGCCGTCCCGCATAGATCGTGGCTTGCACAACATTGTTCGATAACTAGATGAAACATGCGGATGTTCATGACGTACATGAATCGAAGGATTTTGAAACAACTCCCATGCATAACAAACATATTCATCGACTTTTTTATCTATTCTCTAACGTTTCCACCTTATGTGGCTCTTTCGCATCATTTTCATTACTTCTACGGTTCGTATGATTTTGAAACATCTTTTATTTGTGCAAGTATATATCTTATCATTAATTTGACATGTTTAGAAGTGTTTTCGAGCATTTTCGTATTTTTCCAACTTTTAATCATTATTTTATAATTTATTTTTACGCTTTTAAATTTTTCACGTCTCGTTTTAAAAATAAAAACTTATTAAATTTTTTATTTTAAGGTTCCCACATTTATTTGTGAATTTTCGGAGTTGATTTCATATTTATTCGATATTTTCCCGATTTTTTATTAATTGATTACTAATTTTTCGAAAATTTCGAAAAAAATAAAAAAATGTTGAAAAATAGTATATATATATATATTAAAGTCATTTGTGAAAGCATATATGTGATTGTACCTTAGAACGTGCACATTTGGGTTGTACATTTCTATTATGATTCTCTGGAAAATCAATGTCTACTCCTGTCACATGGGTAAAACTTTTTTAAGCATATATAAAGGGGATAGAGGTGTTGGATGCAGACTAAGGCGTAGGAAGGCAGACGGCATAGGCGTCCCTTGGGCTTATTAGGCGTGTTGTGTGGTTGCTTAATGGCATGCATGGCTTGTCCGTGCAACGCCGTTGGGCGTTTACTAAAATACATTGGCGACGTCGACGGGTCGAGTGAGGCAAAGGTAGGCAGACGTCAAGGGCGTCCTGTGGGCTTAGTAGGCGTGCTGCGTGGGTTCTTGATGGCATGCATGGCTCATCCGTGCTACGCCGTTGGGCGTCTACAAAAACATGCTAGTGACGTTTGCGGGGCGGCTGAGGCGAAGGCAGGCGAAAGTCAAGGGCGTCTTATGGACTTAGTAAGCATACTGCGTGGGCACTTGACGGCATGCATGGCTCGTCCGTGCTACGCTGTGGGCGTTTACAAAAACACGCCTGCGACATCTGCAGGGCGTTTGAGGCGGTGGCAGGCAAACGTCATGGGCGTCCTGTGGGCTTAGTAGGCGTGCTGCGTGGGCGCTTGACGGCATGCATGGCTTGTCCATGCTACGCCGTTGGGCGTTTACAAAAACATGTCCGCGACGTCTGCAGGGCGTTTGAGGCGGTTGCAGGCGGATGTCATGGGCGTCCTTTGGGCATAGTAGGCGTGCTACATATGCGCTTGACGACATGCGTTGCTTGTCCGTGCTATGCCGTTGGGCGTCAACAAAAACATGCCAGCGACTTCTGCGGGGCAACTGAGGCGAAAGCAGGCGGACGTCAAGGGTGTCCTGTGGGCTTAGTAGGCGTGTTGTGTGGGCGCTTGACGGCATGGTTGTTAGTCCGTGCTTCGCCGTTGGGCGCTTATAAAAACACGCCACCGACATCTGCGGGGAGACCGTGCTCCACCAACAAAAACATGCCAGCGACTTAGAAGTGTTTTCAAGCATTTTCGTATTTTTCTGACTTCTAATCATTATTTTAAAATTTATTTTTACGCTTTTTAATTTTTTACATCTCCTTTTAAAAATTAAAATTCATTTAATTTTTTATTTTAAGGTTCTCATATTTATTTGTGAATTTTCGGAGTTGATTTCATATTTTTTTCGATATTTTCCCTATTTTTATTAATTTATTACTAATTTTTTGGAATTTTCAAAAAAATTAAAAAAAATGGTGAAAAATATTTTTTATACATATTAAAGTCATTTGTGAAAGCTGATGTGTTTTTGTACCTTAGAACGTGCATATTTGGGTTGTACATTTCCATTATGATTCTCTAGAAAATCAATGTCTACTCCTATCTATACGTGGCAGCGGAATCGGTACTTACCAGATTCCAATCCGGCCTGTCCCGGTCCGGTTCAGTACCAGTTAGTACCGTTAATCACCGTTAATTTCTGTTCCGGTACAGGTACCGGGACAGAAATTGGTAAATACTGGAATTTATCGGTTTTGATAATAACCGGTTCGGTTAAAAAAAAATTTTAAAAAAATAAATCCATTACCTGCCGTTGGGTATAGGCTAGTGGGGCCCCCAACGATATTTGAGTAGAATTTCAGCCAATAGGAGCCCTACCCACCCTAACCTTTTAATACCCTAAAGTTTTAAAAATTACAGTTTAACCCATTTTTTTTTACCAATAAATACCCCTAAATTTCATTCTTTTAAATCACAAAATCATCTATTCATCTTCTACTCTCTCAACACTCTACTCTCTATCTCTAATCTCTAACTCTGTACTCTCTTTCTCAACGTACTACGTCAGGCGTGACATGCCATCACGGCCTTTGGAAAGCACACACGGTAGAACGACGTCGGGCGTGGCATGCCATCATCGCCTTTGGGCAGCACACATGGTGGAACGACATCAGGCGTGGCATGACATCACTACCTTTGGACAGCACAAACGGTCAAACGACATCGGGCGTGACATGCCTCACCGCCCTTGGATAGCACATATGGTAGGACGACGTCGGATGTGGCATGACATCACTGCCCTTGGACCGCACATACGGTCGGACAACGTCAGGCGTTGCATGACATTACCACCCTTGGACTACACGCAGGGTCGGACGACGTCGGGCGTTGTATGACATCACCGCCCTTGGACAGCACATAAGGTTGAACGACGTCGGGCGTGGCATGACACCACCACTTGGACTGCATGCACGGTCAGATGACGTCGGGTGTGGCAGCACATCACCGCCCTTGGACAACACACACGGTCAGCAACGTTGGGCGTGATATGACATCACCGCCCTTGGACAACACACACGGTCAGCAACGCTGGGCGTGGCATGACATCACCGCACTTGGGTAGCACACACGGTTGGAGTGCGTCGACCATGGCATGACATCACCACCTTTGGACAGCACACACGCTCGAACGATGTCAGGCGTGGCATGCCATCATCGCCTTTGGGCAGAACACACGGTAAAACGACGTCGGGCGTGAGATGCCATCACCGCCTTTGGACAGCACACACGGTCGAACGACGTCAGGCATGACATTCCATCATTGCCTTTGGAAAGCACACACGGTCGAACGACATCGTGCTTTGCATGCCATCATCTTGGGAAGCACACACGGTCAAACGACGTCAGGCGTGGCACGACATCACCACATCTGGACAGCACACACGGTCGAACGACGTCGGGCGTGAGATGCCATCACCGCCTTTGGACAGCACACACGGTCGAACGACGTCGAGCGTGGCATGCCATCATCGCCTTTGGGCAGCACACACGATCGAACGACGTCGGGCGTGGCATGCCATCATCGCCTTTGGGCAGTACAAACGGTCGAACGACATCAGGCGTGGAATGCCATCATCGCCTTTGGACTAGCTCACAAAGTCGAATGGCATCGGGCTTGGCATGCCATCATCGCCCTTGGACGGAAAACACGGTCGAACGACGTCGGGCGTGGCATGCCATCATCGCCTTTGGGCAGCACACATGGTCGAACGACGTCGGGCGTGGCATGACATCACTGCCTTTTGACAGCACACACGGTCGAACGACGTCGATCGTTGCATGCCATCATCGTCTTTGGGCAGCACAGACAGTCGAACGACATCGGGCGTGGAATGCCATCATAGCCCTTGAATGGCAAACACGGTCAAACGACGTCGGGCGTGGCATGCTCTCACCGCCTTTGGACAGCGCACACGGTCGAACGACGTCGTGGGCGGTTCCCTTGTGTGAACCTTGGTCTTCCTCCAACAATCTTTGCAGTGATTAAATTCTCAACTCCCTTGGGTAGGAGTGCAACGGCGGGTGTAGCATTGGCCTTGCAAAGAAGGAATCGGAGTCTTCGCACGACATCTCATGTCGGGCGTCAGGGTGGATGTCGAGCGTGCATTGACAGAGCTATTCAGCTATGGCGCATGAGTGGTTTTGGGAATTTGTTGGTAGGTTGGATCCCTGTTTCGAGAAGCGACGTCTTAACTCACATGCCAATTCCGTGGCGGATGAAGCGTAATCTAGGATGGTCGGACGTCGGAATCCTGTGCTGCATACCTAATGCCTAGGCATTGTGCACGTGCAAATGGTCCCCTTTCTCCCTTCGAGTCTCAAGTGCGGGGTGAACCCAAAAGACGCTTCCGCGTCCCACGCCTTCCCTCGCTTCGTTGTACAATGGCGTGGTCCGTGAGCGGCGCGTCAAATTCTCAGATACGGTAGATATAGTGGGCATGGGGCCTTCATCGGCTTCTATCTGCCAAAAATGAATGCTCCTTCCGAATAACCGTCGCGCTCTCCTTAGACCCGACCGTGACTAAAAGGGCACGCCGGTCTCATGCGGCGCGTGACGTTTTTGAGGAATGCTACTTAGTTGATCCTGCCAGTAGTCATATGCTTGTATCAAAGATTAAGCCATGCATGTGTAAGTATGAACAAATTCAGACTGTGAAACTGCGAATGGCTCATTAAATCAGTTATACTTTGTTTGATGGTATCTACTACTCGGATAACCGTAGTAATTCTAGAGCTAATACGTGCAACAAACCCTGACTTCTGGAAGGGATGCATTTAGTAGATAAAAGGTCGACGCGGGCTCTGCCAGTTGCTGCGATGATTCATGATAACTCGACGGATCGCACGGCAGTCATACCGGCCACGCATCATTCAAATTTCTGCCCTATGAACTTTTGATGGTAGGGTAGTGGCCTACCATGGTGGTGACGGGTGACGGAGAATTAGGGTTAGATTCTGGAAAGGGAGCCTGTGAAACGGCTACCACATCCAAGGAAGGCAGCAGGTGCACAAATTAACCATTCCTGACACGGGGAGGTAGTGACAATAAATAACAATACTGGGCTCCATGAGTCTGGTAATTGGAATGAGTACAATCTAAATCCCTTAACGAGGATCCATTGGAGGGCAAGTCTGGTGCAAGCAGTCGCGGTAATTCCAGCTCCAATAGCGTATATTTAAGTTTTTACAATTAAAAAGCTCGTAGTTGGACTTTGGGATGGGTCCGCCGGTCCGCCCTAGATGTGCACCGGTCATCTCGTCCCTTCTGTCGGGCGATGCGCTCATGTCGTTTAGTGGCCGGGTCATGCCTCCGACGCTGTTACTTTGAAGAATTAGAGTGCTCAATGAAAGCCTACTAAGACGTCCAGCCATCCATCCAGGCAGAACGCCACCCAACCTGGCAGCCAGTAGCAGGCGCAAGGGGGGAGACAGCCCAAGCCGGCCAGCAGGCCAAGGGGCAGGCAGCAGTTGGAGAGGCAACCGTTACAACAATTTCAGCAGTTACGGTAGTTACAGCTGTTACAGCTGTTACAGCAGGTAGTGGGGAGGAAGTTACAAGCATTGAAGAGGCTTGTTCAAGGCCTCTAGGCGTTAGGGCAGACTAGGAGCATCTAGGAGTCATTTTTGAAAGAGTTAGAAGCATGTCTTGTAGGCATAGACTTAGGAACTTGTATAGTGTAGCATTTACTAACTCTTAGGCATTAGAGTAGTATAAATAGTAGTTCATTTTACTTGTAAAGCATCCAATAATTTCAGCAAGTAATAGAAGTTCCTTCTTCCAAAATTCTGTCTACTTCTTATTTTCTTAGCGATCCGAGTGAGAGGCTAACTTGAGTTTGCAAGAACATGCAAGAATCGTGAGTAAACCGTCAAGTGCCGCACGGAGTATTGTTCGAATCAAAAAGTCCGTGACAATTGGTATCAGAGCAGGTTCATCGTAATAGAATGACGAACGAAGGAGACGGAAGCGGCGCTAGCAACACCCCCAACGTTCAGGTAGTAAAGAATAACAAGAGAGGGAAGAAGCAGCAGAAGGGAAATGAACCCAATCTGCCCAATTTGCCCGATCTTCCACCCACTGATCCTCCACCAACTGATCATCCACTAGGCGGTCTTCCATCAGGCAGTCTTCCATCAAGCAGTCTTCCACCAGGCGGTCTTCCATCAGGCGGTCTACCGCCAGATGTTCCTCCACCAAGCGATGGACAAACATCTTTCCAGCATAATATTGTCAATGGAAGTGACGACGACGACAACGAAGATACCATCGACGTCACTTTTGGACATGAATGTCTTGCAAGCGTCGAGAGGGCAAGGCTAGCTGTTGAGATTTTAGGCCAGCGCTTGAATGGGTTGGACAGTGATGTCAAAGACCTGAAGAGCAATCCCTTGAGGAAGTTGACGCCATTAGGAAGGAGTTGGAGGTATGCAAGCGGTCTGTATTAGCGATGAAGGAAACCATTACTTCCTTTGAGTTCAGATTTTCGGACGCCCTTACGATGATCCAGACACTGAAGAACAAGGTAGAATCTCTCGAAGAAGAGAGGGAGGTTGGAGCATCAACATCACTTGTCCAGGAAAGGTAGTCCAGAGTCGAGGTTCCCAAGCCACCAACATTCAAGGGTGTCTGCGATGCCCTAGAGGTAGGAAATTTCCTATGGCACTTGGAAAATTATTTTCAGGTGTAATCGGGTCAGGAGCGATGCAAACAAGATCAACACTGCCGTGTTGTATCTTTTGGATGTAGCCATGTTGTGGTGGAAACGCAAAGATGCCGAGATCAAGATGGGCACACGCACCATCAACACATGGGAACAATTCCTTGAGGAATTCAAGAAAGCTTTCTTCCCCAACAATGCTGTTTATGAAATGAAACGCAAACTCCGAGAGTTGAAGCAGACGGGAAGTATTAGGGCATATATGAAAGAGCTCACAATCTTGACCATCCAAATTCCCCAACTCACGGAAGATGACATGCTGTTCACCTTCATGGACGGGCTGCAGAATTGGGCGAGGACAGAGTTAGAGCGGCGTCAAGTAAAAACCATTGATGAGGCCATCACTCAAGCCGAAACCTTGACAGATTTCAAACATGATCGTTTGGACAAGGCGAAGGGCAAGGAGGCAGGGGGTAGTCAAGCTAAAGGCGGGGGAGACCGTGGCCGAGGCAGAGACACGCCCAAGCCCGATGGCAGACGGTTTGAACGTCAGAAGTACTCGGAGAAGCGGACGCATTCCAGCAATGGAGACGGGTGCTATATATGTGGCGGACCACACGGTTATGCCAGGTGCCCAGAGATGAAGAGCCTTAGTGCCATCGTTCGTGAGCGGAAGGAAAAGGAGGCACAAGACAAGGCGAAATCGGTAGACACCACTCAGTTGGGCATGGTTGGAATCTGTGGAGCCATAGCCAAACAGGCCGACCACGCAGGGGATTTCAGTACGCAATATGTGGATATCTCCATCAATGGGCAACCAGTTCGGGCCATGGTAGATTCCGGGGCTGAAGCTAATATCATGACCTAGACGGCGGCAGAGAAATTGGGACTAAAAAATGTTCCAAGTAACAATCGCCTCAAAACGGTCAACGCCCCACCAACTCTCGTGTGTCGAATTGCTCATGGGGTCAGCATCACTTTAGGACGGTGGAGAGGTAATACGAATTTTACCGTAGCTCCTTTGGACATATCCGATGTTATTCTTGGACAGGAATTCTTTCAGTGTAGCCACACGATGATTGATCCCTACCTTCAACAACTCATGGTGATGGAAGGGGAAGGGTCTTGTATGGTGCCTCTTGTTAGGGTGCCGAAGAAAGACAGATATGCCCAATTGTCGGCCATGCAGATTGTGAAGGGCCTGAAGAACGGAGCACCAACCTTCTTAGCCACCATCGCAAGTTCGGGTGAAGACCATGGTGCTATGGAGCCATTGCCACCTATCATAGAAACTGTTTTGCAGGAAAACAGTGATGTGATGCCGGAGGAGCTGCCAAAAACTCTACCTCCAAGGCGTGAGGTAGACCACATGATCGAGTTGGAGGCGGGAGCCAAGCCACCTGCGCTTGCACCTTATCGCATGGCTCCGCCTGAGTTAGAGGAACTGAGGAAGCAGTTGAAAGAGCTCCTCAAAGCAGGTCATATTCATCCATACAGGCACCCTATGGAGCGCCGGTGCTGTTTCAGAAAAAGAAAGATGGATCGATGCGTCTATGCATTGACTACAGGGTGCTAAACAAGATCACTATTCGGAATAAGTATCCAATCCCGCTGATCGCAGATTTGTTTGATCGTCTTGGAGAGGCCAAGTACTTCACCAAGATGGATCTCCGGAAAGGCTACTATCAAGTGCGCATTGCAAGGGGGGATGACCCAAAGACAGCATGCGTGACCAGGTATGGAGCATTCGAATGGTTGGTGATTCCCTTCGGCTTAACCAACGCACCTGCCACATTTTGCACGCTGATGAATGAGATTTTACGTCCCTACTTGGACCAGTTCGTAGTAGTGTACTTAGATGACATAGTCGTCTATAGTATCACTTTGCAGAAACATGTGGAGCACTTGAAGAAGGTCTTCAAAGCCTTGCGGGAGAATCAGCTTTATGTCAAGCGAGAGAAGTGCGAGTTCTTCCAACCAAAGATACACTTTTTGGGCCATGTGATCAGCCAAGGTGAACTTCGTATGGATGAGGCAAAGGTAAAGGTGATCCAAGATTGGGAAGCGCCGATGAAAGTGACCTAGCTACGTTCTTTTCTTGGACTTACTAATTATTATCGCAGGTTCATTAGCGGGTACTCCGGTATAGCTGCCCCACTGACTGAGCTGCTGAAGAAGAACAGGCTTTGGCTGTGGAGCGAAGAGTGCCAGGAAGCATTTGAAGGTCTTAAGGCTGCGGTTACTGAAGAACCGGTATTGATGCTGCCTGACTTCACCAAGACCTTCGAGATCCATACGGATGCTTCTGATTTTTCCATTGGGGGAGTCTTGATACAGGAGAAGCACCCCATAGCTTTTGAAAGCCGGAAGCTGAATGAAGCTGAACGACGGTACACTGTGCAGGAGAAGGAGATGGCGGTCATTGTGCATTGTCTACGTACATGGAGGCACTATCTACTAGGCTCCAAATTTGTAGTGAAAACTGACAACGTTGCCACTAGCTATTTTCAATCACAGAAGAAGATCACACCAATGTGGTAGCCGATGTATTGAGCAGGAAGACTGATTTAGCGGCCATCTCCTCAGTCGGTAGTGAATTCGAAGGCGCAATCAAAGATGGTATGCAATGCGATATGGAAGCCAAGAAGATTATGTAGTTGGCTACTCAAGGCCAAACCAAACGGTCTTGGGTAGAAGACAAATTCTTGCTTACCACTGGCCGGAGGATTTATGTACCAAAGTTCGGATTCATCAGGCGGCAAATTATCAAAGAAAGCCACGACACTCCGTGGGCTTGGCATCTAGGACAGAAGAGAACGAGGGCATTAGTGGAGGCCTTCTATTTCTGGCCACGAATACAGGAAGAGATCGAGCAGTATGTGCAGACTTGTCTTGTGTGCCAGCAAGACAAGGTGGAGAAAAGGCAACAAGGAGGGCTGTTGTAGCCATTACGCATAGCTGATCGTCCATGGGAGAGTATATCTAAGGATTTCATCACTTCTTTGCCGAAGTCAAACAGGTTTGGCACGATTATGGTCGTAGTGAATAGATTCTTCAAGTATGCTACTTTCATGCCTGCCAAAGCCGGTTGTACTGCTAAGGAAGCTGCACAATTGTTTTTCAAAAATGTTGTGAAGTATTGGGGGCTGCCGAGGTTCATCATTAGCGATCGGGATCCTCGTTTCACAGGGAACTTTTGGAGTGAACTCTTTGAAATTCTTGGTTCAAAACTTCACTTCTCCACCAGTTTCCACCCCTAAACTGATGGCCAAACTGAATGCGTCAACGCCTTGTTGGAATGCTATCTTAGGCACTATGTCAGTGCACATCAGAAAGATTGGGCTAAGCTCCTAGACATGGCGCAATTTTCTTACAATTTGCAGAGGAGTGAATCTACAGGGCGCACACCGTTCGAGTTAGCAACAGGCCAGCAACCCCAAACTCCGCACTCACTGCCAACCTGTTTTGAAGGGAAGAGTTTGGGCGCTTACAACCTTGCCAAGGGTTGGGAAGAACAACTCGACCTTGCCAAATCTTATTTGGGCAAGTCGGCAGGTTTTGGTAAAGTTTAATCTGAGGCAGTTTAAGGCACTTAGAGGCGTACATCACAACTTGGTGCGGAAGTATGAGGGTCCGTTCAAAATTGTTGCCAAGGTGGGTAAAACTTCATACAAGTTGGAGTTACCTCCACACTTAAGGATCCACCCGGTCTTTCATGAAAGCGTTCTTAAGCCTTATCATGAGGATAAGGACTATCCCACCCAGAACAAATCACAACGGGACCCTATCACCGTTATTGCCTCGCATGATCGAGAAATTGAAGCTATAATAGATTACCAAGCCAAACGGAAACGAGGACAGCAGGCCAGTGCCATGTTTCTCGTACATTGGAAGGGACAAACTCCTGAAGAAGCCACTTGGGAGAAGTACGAAGACTTGTGGCAGTTCAAAGACAAAATTCAGGAGTTCTTGCAGTAATGCGTCGCGGTCGTCGCATCATTGGGTGGGGGAGATTGTGACGTCCCGCCATCCATCCAGGCAGAACGCCACCCAACCTGGCAGCCAGCAACAGGCGCAAGGGGGCAGACAGCCCAAGCCGGCCAGCAGGCCAATGGGCAGGCAGCAGTTGGAGAGGCAGCCATTACAACAGTTTCAACTGTTACGGCAGTTATAGCTGCTACAACTGTTACAGCAGGTAGTGGGGCGGCAGTTACAAGCATTGAAGAGGCTTGTTCAAGGCCTCTAGGCGTTAGGGCAGACTAGGAGCATCTAGGAGTCCTTTTTGGAAGACTTAGAAGCATATCTTGTAGGCATAGACTTAGGAACTTGTATAGTGTAGCATTTACTAACTCTTAGGCATTAGAGTAGTATAAATAGTAGTTCATTTTACTTGTAAAGCATCCAATAATTTCAGCAAGTAATAGAAGTTCCTTCTTCCAAAATTCTGTCTACTTCTTATTTTCTTAGCGATCCGAGTGAGAGGCTAAGTTGAGTTTGCAAGAACGTGCAAGACTCGTGAGTAAACCGTCAAGTGCCGCATGAAGTATTGTCTGAATCAAAAAGTCCGTGACACTACGCTCTGTATACATTAGCATGGGATAACATTATAGGATTTTTGTCATATTACGTTGGCCTTCAGGATCGGGGTAATGATTAACAAGGACAGTCAGGGGCATTCGTATTTCATAGTCAAAGGTGAAATTCTTGGATTTATGAAATATGAACAACTGCGAAAGCATTTACCAAGAATATTTTCATTAACCAAGAATGAAATTTGGGGGCTCGAAGATGATCAGATACCGTCCTAGTCTCAACCATAAACGATGCCGACCAGGGATCGATGGATGTTGCTTTTAGGACTCTGCCGCCACCTTATGAGAAATCAAAGTTTTTGGGTTCCGGGGGGAGTATGGTCGCAAGGCTGAAACTTAAAGGAATTGACGGAAGGGAACCACAAGGAGTGGAGCCTGCGACTTTATTTGACTCAACACAGGGAAACTTACCAGGTCCACACATAGTAAGGATTGACAGACTGAGAGCTCTTTCTTGATTCTACGGGTGGTGGTGCATGGCCGTTCTTAGTTGGTGAAGCGATTTGTCTGGTTAATTCCATTAACAAACGAGACCTCATCCTGCTAACTAGCTATGCGAAGGTATCCCTTCGCAGCCAGATTCTAAGAGGGACTACGACCTTTTAGGCCGCGAATGTTTGAGGCAATAACAGGTCTGTGATGCCCTTAGATGTTATGGGCCGCACGTGCGCTACACTGATTATTCAACGAGTTTATAGCCTTGGCCAACAGGCCTGTGTAATCTTTGAAATTTCATCGTGATAGGGATATATCATTGCATTTATTGGTCTTCAACGAAGAATTCCTAGTAAGCACGAGTTATCAGCTCGCGTTGACTACGTCCCTGCCCTTTGTACACACCGCCCGTCGCTCCTACCGATTGAATGATCCGGTGAAATGTTCGGATCGCGGCGACATGGGTGGTTCGCTGCCCGCGACATCGCGAGAAGTCCATTGAATTTTATCATTTAGAGGAAGGAGAAGTCGTAACAAGGTTTCCATAGGTGACCTGCAGAAGGATCATTGTCTAAACCTGCACAGCAGAATGACCTGCGAACTCGTTTTAAACACCTGGGGGAGGCGCTCGCTCGTTGCGCGCCTCCCTCCTGTCGCCCAACGCGCTCAAGCTCTTCGAGCGACTGCCAAAACCTAGAGCGGAAAGCGCCAAGGAATACAACAATTGACAGCCCTCCCCTCGTGCCCTGTTCACGGATCATAGGGGGATGCGCGCTGCGCTGATAACACAAATGACTCATGACAATGAATATCTCGGCTCTCAAATTGATGAAGAAGGTAGCGAAATGCGATGCTTGGTGTGAATTGCAGAATCCCGTGAACCATCGAGTCTTTGAACGCAAGTTGCGCCCGAAGCCATTTGGCCGAGGGCAGGTCTGCCTGGGCGTCACGCATCACGTTGCCCTCCCCTACACGTTGCAAGGCTGAGAGCGGGGGCGAAAGCTGGCCTCCCGTGCACCCGGCCTAAATGTGAGTCCACGTCGACGGACGTCGCTGCAAGGGGTTGTTGAAACTCAATTCTCTCGAGTTGTCGCGACTACAACCCGTCGCGCGTACGGACTCCCCGACCCTCACTACGCCACACCAGGCACTTCGACCGCGTCCCTAGGTTAGGCGGCATTACCCGCTGAGTTTAAGCATATCAATAAGCGGAGGAAATGAAACTTACAAGGATTCCCCTAATAACGGCGAGCAAACCGGGAACAACCCAGCCTTAGAATCGGGCGTCTCTGTCATCCGAATTGTAGTTTGGAGAAGCGTCCTCAACGGCGGATCGGGCCCAAGTCCCCTAGAAGGGGGCGCCGAACAGGGTGAGACCCATGTCGTGCCCGGACCCTGTCGCACCACGAGGATCTATCTACGAGTTGGGTTGTTTTGGAATGCAGCCTAAATCGGGGGTGAATTCCGTCCAAGGCTAAGTACTTGTGAGAGACCGATAGCGAACAACTACCGTAAGGGAAAGATGAAAAGGAATTCGAAAAGAGAGTCAAAGAGTGCTTGAAATTATCGGGAGGGAAGCGGATGGGGGCCGGCGATGCGCCACGATCGGATGTGGAACGGTGACGAGCCGGTCCGTTGATCGACTCGGGGCGTGGACCAATGTGGATTGGGGGAGGACAAAGCCTGGGCTCTCGATACGACCATGGAACGCCATCTCCCTTATTGTGGAAGGCAGCGCGCGCCTCCGGCGTGCTTCGGCATCTGCGCGCTCCGGACGCTGGCTTGTGGGCTCCCCATTCGACCCGTCTTGAAACACGGACCGAGGAATCTGACATGTGTGCGAGTCAATGGTCGAGTAAACCCGTAAGGCGTAAGGAAGCTGATTGATGAGATCCCCCTGAGGGGTGCACCGCCGACCGACCCTGATCTTCTGAGAAGGGTTTGACTGTGACCATACCTGTTGGGACCCAAAAGATGGTGAACTATGCCTGAGCGGAGCGAAGCCAAAGGAAACTCTGGTGGAGGCCCGCAGCGATAGTGACGTGCAAATCGATCATCTGACTTGGGTATAGGGGCGAAAGACTAATAGAACCGTCTAATAGCTGGTTCCGTTCGAAGTTTCCATGAGTATAGCTGGAGCTCGCATGCGAGTTCTATCGGGTAAAGTCAATGATTAGAGGCCTCGGCGGCGCAACGCCCTCGACCTATTCTCAAACTTCAAATAGGTAGGACGGTGCGACTTCTTTGTTGAGCCGCGCCACATAATCAAGAGATCCAAGTGCGCCATTTTTGGTAAGCCGAACTGGCGATGCAGGATGAATCGGAAGCCGGGTTAAGGTGCGAAACTGCGTGCTAACCTAGATCCCACAAAGGGTGTTGGTCAATTAAGACAGCAGGACGGTGGTCATGGAAGTCGAAATCCGCTAAAGAGTGTGTTACAACTCGCTTGCCGAATCAACTAGCCCCGAAAATGGATGGAGCTTAAGCGCGCAATCTACACCCGGCCGTCAAGGCAAGTGCCAGGCCCCGATGAGTAGGAGGGCGCGGCGGGTCAGCCGTCGTCAAGCATGGCATTCCATCATAGCCCTTGGAAAACAGATACGGTCGGACGACGTCGGGCGTGGCATGCCATCATCGCCTTTGGACTAGCAGACACAGTCAGACGACATCAGGCGTCGCATGCCATCGTCGCCTTTGGACTAGCTGACACGATCGGACGACGTCGGGCGTGGCATGCCATCTTCGGCCTTGGGCAGCACAGACGGTCGGAAGGCGTCGGGCGTGGCATGCCATAATCGCCCTTGGACAGCACAGACGGTCAGCCGTCGTCGAGCGTGGCATGCCGTCATAGCCCTTGGACAGCACAAACGGTCGACCATTGTCGGACGTGCCTACACACAACGGTCGGTCGTGGCCGTCCCGCATAGATCGTGGCTTGCGCAATATTTGTTCGATAACTAGATGAAACATGCGGATGTTCATGACGTACATGAATCAAAGGATTTTGAAACAACCCCTATGCATAACAAACATATTCATCGACTTTTTTATCTATTCTCTAACGTTTCCACCTAACGTGGCTCTTTCGCATCATTTTCATTACTTCTACGGTTCGTATGATATTGAAACATCTTTTATTTGTGCAAAGATATATCTTATCATTAATTTTAAATGTTTAGAAGTGTTTTCGAGCATTTCCGTATTTTTCCAACTTTTAATCATTATTTTATAATTTATTTTTACGCTTTTAAATTTTTTACGTCTCCTTTTAAAAATAAAAAAACTTAATAATTTTTTTATTCTAAGGTTCCCATATTTATTTCTGAATTTTCGGAGTTGATTTCATATTTTATTCGATATTTTCCCTATTTTATATATATATTAAAGTCATTTGTGAAAGCAAATGTGTGTTTGTACCTTAGAACGTGCATATTTGGGTTGTACATTTCTATTATGATTCTCTGGAAAATCAATGTCTACTCCTGTCACATGGGTAACCCTTTTTTAAGCATATATAATGGGGGGTAGAGGTGTTGAATGCAGACTGAGGTGTAAGAAGGCAGACGGCATAGGCGCCCCTTGAGCTTAGTAGGCATGCTGCGTGGTCTCTTGATGGCATGCATGGCTTGTCCGTGCTAGGCTGTTGGGCGTTTACAAAAACACATCGGCGACGTCGACGGGTCGAGTGAGGCAAAGGTAGGCGGACGTCAAGGGCGTCCTGTGGGCTTAGTAGGCGTGTTGTGTGGGCGCTTGATGGCATGCATGGCTCATCCGTACTACGCCGTTGGGCGTCTACAAAAACATGCTAGTGACGTTTGCGGGGCGGCTGAGGCGAAGGCAGGCGAACGTCAAGGGCGTCCTGTGGGCTTAGTAGGCATGTTGCGTGGGCACTTGACGGCATGCGTGGCTTGTCCATGCTACGCTGCTGGGCGTTTACAAAAACATGCTCACGACGTCTGCAGGGCGTTTGCGATGGTGGCAGGCAAACGTCATGGGCGTCCTATGGGCTTAGTAGGCGTACTGCGTTGGCGCTTGACGACATGCATGGCTTGTCCATGCTACGCCGCTGGGCGTTTACAAAAACTTGTCCGCGACGTCTGCAGGGCATTTGAGGCGGTGGCAGGCGGACGTCATGGGCGTCCTTTGGGCTTAGTAGGCGTGCTACATGGGCGCTTGACGACATGCGTGGCTTGTCCGTGCTATGATGTTGGGCGTCAACAAAAACATGCCAGCGACGTCTGCGGGGCAACTGAGGCGAAAGAAGGCGGACGTCAAGGGTGTCCTGTGGGCTTAGTAGGCGTGTTGTGTGGGCGCTTGACGGCATGGATGGCTCGTTTGTGCTTCGCCGTTGGGCGCTTACAAAAACACGCCACCGACGCCTGCGGGGAGACCGTGCTCCGCCGAGGGAACTTCTCAAGATCGGTTTATACTAGCGTTTGGTGTGGAAACTGCAGTGCTTTCGAACAAGTGGCGAGTTCTAGAGCTCCTGTTACAGCTAACTCTAGGCGTCGCACGCACGGCGCACGTAAGGCCATGTACGGCCACAGAGCTGTCCAGAGACGTCGACGGGAGCCTCAGGAAGAGTTATCTTTTATGTTTAACAGCCTGCCCATCTTGGAATCGGCTCAGCCAAAGGTAGGGTCAAGCTGCTGGAAGAGCACCGCACGTCGCGTGGTGTACGGTGCGCTCTCGGCGGCCCTTGAAAATCTGGAGACCGAATGTCGTCCATGCTGGGTCGTACTCGTAACCGCATCAGGTCTCCAAGGTGAACAACCTCTAGTCGATGAAACAATGTAGGAAAGGGAAGTCTGCAAAGTGGATCCATAACTTCGGGAAAAGGATTTGCTCTGAGGGATGGACACGTGGATCCCAGTCCCAAACCCGTTGTTGGACTGCTCGAGCTGCTCCAGCGGCGAGAGCGGGTCGCCGCGTGCCGTATTGGGGACGGACAAGGGGAATCCCACTGTTTAATTAAAACAAAGCATTGTGATGGTCCCAAAGGATGTTTACGCAATGTGATTTCTGCCCAGTGCTCTGAATGTCAAAGTGAAGAAATTCAACCATGCGCAGTTAACGGCGGGAGTAACTATCACTCTCTTAAGGTAGCTAAATGCCTCGTCATCAAATTAGTGACGCGCATGAATGGATTAACGAGATTCCCTCTGTGCCTGTCTACTAGAACGGGCTTAGCAGAATCAGGAGGGAAAGAAGACCCTTTTGAGCTTGACTCTAGTCCGACTTTGTCAAATGACTTGAGAGGTGTAGTATAAGTGGGAGCCGAAAGGCGTAAGTGAAATACCACTACTTTTAGTGTTATTTTACTTATTCCGTGATTCAGAAGCTGGGCACTGCCCCTCATTTTGGACCCAAGTCTCGCTTTGCGGGCCGATCCAGGAAGGAGACATTGTCAGGTGGGGAGTTTTGCTAGGGCGGCACATCTGTTAAAAGATAATGCAGGTGTCCTAAGATGAGCTCAACGAGAAAAGAGATCTCGTGTGTAAGAGAAAGGTAAAAGCTCGTTATATTCTAATTTCCTGTACGAATACGAACCGTGATAATTGGCTTGTGGCAGCCAAGCGTTCACAGTGACGTTGCTTTTTTATCCTTCGATGTCGGCTCTTTTGGTCATTGTGAAGCATAATTCACCAAATGTTTGATTGTTCACCCACCAATAGGGAACGTGAGCTGGGTTTAGACCGTCGTGAGACAGGTTAGTTTTACCTTTGAAAAGCCAGTGGAGCGAAGCTACCGTGTGCTGGATTATGACTGAACGCCTTTAAATCAGAATCCGGACTAGAAGCGACGCATGCTCCCGCCGTCCGCTTGCCGACCCGCAGTAGGAGCCTATGGCCCCCAAGGGCACGTGTCGTTGGCTAAGTTGCCGCAACATAAGTGTCGTAGTGACCGCCTTGAAGTACAATTTCCATGGAGCAGCGGGTAGAATCCTTTGCAGACGACTTAAATATGCGACAGGGTATTGTAAGTGGCAGAGTGGCCTTACTGCCACGATCCACTGAGATTCAGCCCTTTGCCGCTCCTATTCGTCCCCCCCACACTCCCCCTCCCCCAAAATCAAATCAAATCATTTCTAACTTTTCAAATGAGAGGTTCGCGTGCTGCTTGCATCCTTGGAAGGGGAAAAAATAACTAAGTGTTAAAATATAACTATCGGAAGTAACATGGCACGTGAAGTTCACTAGTCTACCGCTAAGTGTTGGCCTAGACGTTATACGACGGTCAAACACTTATCCAATAACTAATCCCCATTGCGAGGTTTTCGTGATGGTGAGTTCATTTATCAAGACTAATGACATGTTAAGGGACTAATGACATGTCACTATAAAAGGTTTTCGAGAGGTCGGGAGCGATTTTTAAAGCCAAGTTAGATGTCAAGGGGCAAATGGGTCTGCGTATGCAGCACGTCCGCGGCCCAGCGGCATCTGCCAAGGCCCGCGGAGAATGGGCATGGACTGCAAAAAATTCCCTTGGACGGCATTAACGGTCGAATGACGTAGGGCGTGGCATGCCATCACCGCCCTTGGACAGCACACACAGTCGGATGACATCGGGCATGGCATGCCATCTCTGCCCTTGGACATCACACACGGTCGGACGACGTCGGATATGGCATGACATCACCGCCCTTGGACTGCACGCATGGTCAGACGACATCGGGCGTAGCATGACATCACCGCCCTTGGACAACACACACAGTCGAACGACGTCGTGCATGGCATGACATCACCGCTCGTGGACTACGCACACGGTCGAACGACGTTGGGCGTGGCATGACATCACCGCCCTTGGACAGCACACACGGTCAAACAACGTCAGGCGTGGCATGACCTCACTGCCCTTGGGCAGCACACACAGTCGTACTACATCGGGCGTGGCATGACATCACCGCCTTTGGATAGCACACGCGGTCGAACGACGTCGGGCGTGGCATGCCATCATTGACTTTGGGCAGCACACATGGTCGAACAACGTCAGGCGTGGAATGGCATCACCGCCTTCGGACAGCACACATGGTCTAACAACGTCGGGCGTGACATGCCATCACCGCCTTTAGACAGCATTCACGGTCGAACGACGTCGGCCGTGGCATGCCATCATCGCCTTTGGCAGCACAAACGGTCGAACGACGTCGGGCATGGCATGACATCACCTCCCTAGGACTGCACGCAAGGTCGGATGACATCTGGCGTGGAATGACATCACCGCCCTTGGACGGCACACACGGTTGAACGACGTTGGGCATGGCATGACATCATCACCCTTGCACCGCACGCACGGTCGGATGGCATCGGGTATTACATGACATCACCGCCTTTGGATAGCACACACGGTCGACAACGTCGGGCGTGGAATGACATCACCGCCCTTGGACAGCACACAAGGTTGGACGACATCCGGCATGGCATGACATCACCGCCCTTGGGCAGCACACACGGTCGGACTACGTCGGATGTGGCATGACATCACCGCCTTTGGATAGCACACACGGTCGAACGACGTCGGGCGTGGCATGCCATCATCACCTTTGGGCAGCACACACGGTCGAACGACGTCGGGCGTGGCATGGCATCATAGCCCATGGACGGCAAACACGGTCGAACGACATCTGGCGTGACATGCCATCACCGCCTTTGGACAGCATATACGGTTGAATGATGTCAGGCGCGGCATGCCATTATCGCCATTAGGCAACACACACGGTCAAAAGACGGCAGGCCTGGCATGAAATCACCGCCTTTGGACAGCAACACGGTCGAACGACGTCGGGCATGATATGCCATCACCGCCTTTGGACAGCACACACGGTCGATCGACATCGAGCGTGGCATGCCATCATCACCTTTGGGGATCACACACGGTCCAACGACGTCGGGTGTGGCATGCCATCATCTCCTTTGGGCAGCACAAACGTTAGAACGACGTCGGGTGTGGCATTCCATCATTACCTTTGGGCAGCACATACAGTCGAACGACGTCGGGCGTGGCATGCCAGCATTGCCTTTTGGCAGCACACACGGTCGAAAGACGTTGGGCGTGGCATGACATCACCGCCTTTGGACAGCATACACGGTCGAATGACGTTAGGAATGACATGCAATCATCGCCTTTGGGCTGCACAAACGGTCAAACGACATTGGGCGTGGCATGCCATCATAGCCCATGGACGGCAAACACGGTCGAATGACGTCAGGTGTGACATGCCATCACCGCCTTTGGACAACACACACGGTCGAACGACCTCGGGTGTGGCATGCCATCATGGCCCTTGGACAGCACACACGAACGAACGATGTCAGGCGTGGCATGCCATCCTCACCTTTGGGGAGCACACACGGTCGAGCGATGTCGGGCGTGGCATGCCATCATCGCCTTTGGGAAGCACAAAAGGTCCAACGATGTCGGGCATGGCATGCCATCATTACCTTTGGACAGCACAAACGGTCAAACGACGTCGGGCGTGGCATGCCAGCATCGCCTTTGGGCAGCACACACGATCGAAAGACGTCGGGCATGGCATGCCATCATCGCCTTTGGGATCACAAAAGGTCGAACAACATCGGGCGTGGCATGCCATCATTACCTTTGGGCAGCACACACGGTCGAACGACGTCGAGCGTGGCATGCCATCATGGCCCTTGGACAGCACACACGATCGAACGACGTCAGGCGTGGCATGACATCACTGCCTTTAGACAGCACACACGGTCGAACAACGTCGGGCGTGACATGCCATCACCACCTTTGGACAGCACACACGGTTGAACGACGTCGGGCGTGGCATGCCAGCATCGTCTTTGGGCAGCACAAACGGTCGAACGACGTCGGGCGTGGCATGCCATCATCGCCTTTGGGCAGCATAAACGGCCGAACGACGTCGCGCATGGCATGCCATCATAACCCATGGACGGCAAACACGATCGAACGACGTCAGGTGTGACATGCCATTATCGCCTTTGGGAAGCACACACGGTCGAAAGACATCGGGCGTGGCATGACATCACCGCATTTGGACAGCACGCACGGTCGGACGATGTCAGGCGTGGCATGACATCACCGCACTTGGACAACACACACGGTCGACAACGTCGGGCATTGCATACCATAATCACCTTTGGGCAGAACACACGGTCGAACGACGTCAGGCATGCCAGCATCGCCTTTGGGATTCACACACGGTCGAAAGACGTTGGGCTTGGCATGACATCATTGCCTTTGGACAGCACACACGGTCGAAGGACTTCGGGCGTGACATGCAATACCCGCCTTTGGACTGCACGCACGGTCGAACGACATCGGGCGTGGCATGCCATCATCATAGTAGGGTAGCAGAAACGGTCGAATGACGTCAGGCGTGACATGCCATCACCGCCTTTGGAAAACATACACGGTCGAACGACATTAGGCATGGCATGCCATCATGGCCCTTGGACAGCACACACGATCGAACGACGTCCGGCGTGGCATGCCATCATCACCTTTGGGCAGCACACACGGTCGAACGATGTCGGGCGTGGCATGCCATCATCGCCTTTGGGAAGCACAAAAGGTCCAACGATGTCGGGCGTGGCATGCCATCATTACCTTTGGGCAGCACAAATGGTCAAACGACGTCTGACGTGGCATGCGAGCATAGCCTTTGCGCAGCACACACGATCGAAAGACGTCGGACATGGCATTCCATCATCGCCTTTGGGAGCACAAAAGGTCGAACAACGTTGGACGTGGCATGTCATCATTACCTTTGGGCAGCACACACGGTCGAACGACCTCGAGCGTGGCATGCCATCATGGCCCTTGGACAGCACACACGATCGAACGACGTCAGGTGTGGCATGACATCACCGCCTTTGGACAGCAAACACGGTCGAACGACGTCGGGCGTGGCATGCCATCATCACCTTTGGGCAGCACACACGGTCGAACGACGTCGGGCGTGGCATGGCATCATAGCCCATGGACGGCAAACACGGTCGAACGACATCTGGTGTGACATGCCATCACCGCCTTTGGACAGCATATACGGTTGAATGATGTCAGGCGCGGCATGCCATCATCGCCATTAGGCAACACACACGGTCAAAAGACGGTAGGCCTGGCATGAAATCACCGCCTTTGGACAGCAACACGGTCGAACGACGTCGGGCATGATATGCCATCACCGCCTTTGGACAGCACACACGGTCGATCGACATCGAGCGTGGCATGCCATCATCACCTTTGGGGATCACACACGGTCCAATGACGTCGGGTGTGGCATGCCATCATCTCCTTTGGGCAGCACAAACGTTAGAACGACGTCGGGTGTGGCATTCCATCATTACCTTTGGGCAGCACATACAGTCGAACGACGTCGGGCGTGGCATGCCAGCATTGCCTTTGGGCAGCACACACGGTCGAAAGACGTTGGGCGTGGCATGACATCACCGCCTTTGGACAGCATACACGGTCGAATGACGTTAGGAATGACATGCAATCATCGCCTTTGGGCTGCACAAACGGTCAAACGACATTGGGCGTGGCATGCCATCATAGCCCATGGACGGCAAACACGGTCGAATGACGTCAGGTGTGACATGCCATCACCGCCTTTGGACAACACACACGGTCGAACGACCTCGGGTGTGGCATGCCATCATGGCCCTTGGACAGCACACACGAACGAACGATGTCGGGCATGGCATGCCATCCTCACCTTTGGGGAGCACACACGGTCGAGCGATGTCGGGCGTTGCATGCCATCATCGCCTTTGGGAAGCACAAAAGGTCCAACGATGTCGGGCATGGCATGCCATCATTACCTTTGGACAGCACAAACGGTCAAACGACGTCGGGCGTGGCATGCCAGCATCGCCTTTGGGCAGCACACACGATCGAAAGACGTCGGGCATGGCATGCCATCATCGCCTTTGGGATCACAAAAGGTCGAACAACATCGGGCGTGGCATGCCATCATTACCTTTGGGCAGCACACACGGTCGAACGACGTCGAGCGTGGCATGCCATCATGGCCCTTGGACAGCACACACGATCGAACGACGTCAGGCTTGGCATGACATCACCGCCTTTAGACAGCACACACGGTCGAACAACGTCGGGCGTGACATGCCATCACCACCTTTGGACAGCACACACGGTTGAACGACGTCGGGCGTGGCATGCCAGCATCGTCTTTGGGCAGCACAAACGGTCGAACGACGTCGGGCGTGGCATGCCATCATCGCCTTTCGAATGACGTCGGGCATGGCATGCCATCATAACCCATGGACGGCAAACACGATCGAACGACGTCAGGTGTGACATGCCATTATCGCCTTTGGGAAGCACACACGGTCGAAAGACATCGGGCGTGGCATGACATCACCGCATTTGGACAGCATGCACGGTCGGACGATGTCAGGCGTGGCATGACATCACCGCACTTGGATAACACACACGGTCGACAACGTCGGGCATTGCATACCATAATCACCTTTGGGCAGAACACACGGTCGAACGACGTCAGGCATGCCAGCATCGCCTTTGGGATTCACACACGGTCGAAAGACGTTGGGCTTGGCATGACATCATTGCCTTTGGACAGCACACACGGTCGAAGGACTTCGGGCGTGACATGCCATAACCGCCTTTGGACTGCATGCACGGTCGAACGACATCGGGCGTGGCATGCCATCATCATAGTAGGGTAGCAGAAACGGTCGAATGACGTCAGGCGTGACATGCCATCACCGCCTTTGGAAAACATACACGGTCGAACGACATTAGGCATGGCATGCCATCATGGCCCTTGGACAGCACACACGATCGAACGACGTCCGGCGTGGCATGCCATCATCACCTTTGGGCAGCACACACGGTCGAACGATGTCGGGCGTGGCATGCCATCATCGCCTTTGGGAAGCACAAAAGGTCCAACGATGTCGGGCGTGGCATGCCATCATTACCTTTGGGCAGCACAAATGGTCAAACAACGTCTGACGTGGCATGCGAGCATCGCCTTTGGGCAGCACACACGATCGAAAGACGTCGGACATGGCATTCCATCATCGCCTTTGGGAGCACAAAAGGTCGAACAACGTTGGACGTGGCATGTCATCATTACCTTTGGGCAGCACACACGGTCGAACGACCTCGAGCGTGGCATGCCATCATGGCCCTTGGACAGCACACACGATCGAACGACGTCAGGTGTGGCATGACATCACCGCCTTTGGACAGCAAACACGGTCGAACGACGTCGGGCGTGACATGCCATCACCGCCTTTAGACAGCACACACGGTCGAACGACGTCGGGCGTGGCATGGCATTATAGCCCATGGACGGAAAACACGGTCGAACGACATCTGGCGTGACATGCCATCACCACCTTTGGACAGCACACACGGTCGAGCGACTTTGGGCGTGACATGCGATCACCGCCTTTGGACTGCACGCACGGTCGAACGACATTAAGCTCGGCATGACATCTTCATAGTTGGGTAGCAGAAACGGTCGGACGACGTCGGGCGTGGCATGCCATCATCGCTTTGGACGGCAAATACGGTCGAACGACGTCGGGCGTGGCATGCCATCATCGCCGTTGGGCAGCACACACGGTCGAACAACGTCGGCGTGGCATGCCATCGTAGCCCTTGGACGGCAAACACGGTCGAATGACGTCGGGCGTGGCATGCTATCATGGCCCTTTGACAGCACACACGGCCGAATGACGTCCGGCGTGGAATGCCATCATAGCCCTTGGACGGCAAATACGGTCGAACGACGTCGGACGTGGCATGCCATCATCTCCTTTGGACTAGCTGACACAGTTGGATGGCGTCCGGTGTGGCATGCCCTCATCGCCCTTGGACGGGAAACACGATCGAACGACGTCGGGCGTGGCATGACATCACTGCCTTAGGACAGCACACACGGTCGGACGACGTTGGGCGTGTCATGCCATCATCGCCTTTGGGCAGCACAGACGGTCGAACGATGTCGGGAGTGGCATGCTATCACCGCCCTTGGACAGCACACACGGTCGGATGATGTCGGGCGTGGCATGCCATCATCGCCCTTGGACAGCACACATGGTCGAACGACGTCAGGTTTTGCATGACATCACTGCTCTTGGAATGCACTCATGGACGGATGTGGCATGACATCACCACCCTTGGACAACACACACGGTCGAACGACGTCAAGCATGGCATGCCATCACAGCCCTTAGACAGCACACAGGGTCGGCAACGTCGAGCGTGGCATGACATCACCACCCTTGGACACCACACACGGTTGGCAACATCGGGCGTGGCATGAAATCACCGACCTTGGACACCACACACAGTCGGACGACGTCGGGCGTGGCATGACATCACCGCCCTTAGGTATCACACACGATCAAACGACGTCGGGCGTGTCTTTCCATCATCGCCTTTGGGAAGCACAAACGATCGAACGACGTTAGGCGTAGCATCCCCTCATCGCCTTTGGACTAGCTCACACAGTCAGACGGTTTCGGGCGTGGCATGCCATCATCTCCCTTGGGGCGTGACATGCCATCATGGCATTTGGACAGCACACACGGTCGAACGACGTCGGGCGTGGCATGCCATCATGGACCTTTGACAACACACACGGTCAAACAATGTCGAGCGTTGCATGCTATCATAGCCCTTGGACGGCTACCACGGTCAAAAGACGTCGGGAGTGGCATGCCATCATCTCCTTTGGACTAGCGGACATAATCTGACGACGTCGGGCGTGGCATGCCATCATCTCCCTTAGACGGCAAACACGGTCGAACGACGTCGGGCGTGGCATGCCATCACGCCTTTGGACAACACACACACTCGGACGACTCCAGGCGTGGCATGCCATCATCGCCTTTGGGCAACACAGACAGTCGGACGGTGCTGGGCGTGGCCTGCCATCATCACCCCTTGACAGCACAGATGGTCGGCCGTCGTCGGGCGTGGCATGCCATCATTGCCCTTGGACAGCACACACGGTCGGACAACGTCGGGCGTGGCATGCCATCATCGCCTTTGGAAAGCACAGACGGTAGCCATCGTCGGGCGTGGCATGCCATCATAGCCCTAGGGCAGCACACACGGTCGAACGACGTTGGGCGTGGCATGCCATCGTCGCCTTTGGACTAGATGACACGGTCGGACGACATCGGGTGTCGCATGCCATCATCGCCTTTGGAATAGATGACACGGTCGGATGACGTCGGGCATGGCATCCCATCTTCGCCCTTGGGCAGCATAGACGGTCGGACGACGTCGGGCATGGCATGCCATCATAGCCCTTGGACAACACAAACGGTCGGCCGTCGTCGGACGCGCCAGCACACAACTGTCGGCCATGGCCTGCCCGCATTAGTCGTGGCTTGCGCGACATTGTAAGAGTTCTAGACGAAACATGCGGATGTTCATGCCGTACATAAATCAAAGGATTTTGAAAGAACCTTTTTGCATCAAAAACATATTCATCTACTTTCAATTATCTATTCTCTAATGTTTCCACCCAACGTGGCTCTTTCACATCATTTTAATTACTTTTATAGTTCGTACGATATTGAAATATTTTTTATTTGTGCAAATATATATCTTATCATTAATTTGACATGTTTAGAAGTGTTTTCGAGCATTTCCGTACTTTTCTGAGTTTTAATCATTATTTTAAAATTTATTTTTACGCTTTTTAATTTTTTACATCTCCTTTTAAAAATTAAAATTTATTTATTTTTTTATTTTAAGGTTCTCATATTTATTTGTGAATTTTCAGAGTTGATTTCATATTTTTTCGATATTTTCCCTATTTTTTATTAATTTATTACTAATTTTTTGGAATTTTCAAAAAAATTAAAAAAAACATTGAAAAATATTTTTTATACATATTAAAGTCATTTGTGAAAGCTGATGTGTGTTTCTACCTTAGAACGTGCATATTTGGATTGTACATTTCCATTATGATTCTCTAGAAAATCAATGTCTACTCCTGTCTATACGTGGCAGCGGAACCGGTACTTACCGGATTCCAATCCGGCCCCTCCTGGTCCTGTTCAGTACCCGTTAGTACCATTAATCACCATTAATTTCCGTTTCGGTACAGGTACCGGGACAAAAATTGGCAAATACGGGAATTTATCGGTTTCGATAATAACCGGTTTGGTTAAAAAAAATTTTTTTAAAAAAATCCGTTACCAGCCGGTGGGTATAGGCTAGTGGGGCCCCTAACGATATTTGAGTAGAATTTCAGCCAATAGGAGCCCTACCCCACCATAACTTTTTTAATACCCTAAAGTTTTAAAAATTACACTTTAACCCATTTTTTTACCTATAAATACCCCGAAATTTCATTCTTTTAAATCACAAAATCATCTATTCATCTTCTACTCTCTCAACTCTCTACTCTCTATCTCTAATCTCTAACTCTGTACTCTTTTTCTCAACGTACGACGTCAGGCGTGACATGCCATCACGGCCTTTGGAAAGCACACACGGTTGAACAACGTCGGGCATGGAATGCCATCATCGCCTTTGGGCAGCACACACGGTCGAACGACATCAGGCGTGGCATGACATCACTGCCTTTGGACAGCACAAACGGTCGAACGATATCGGGCGTTACATGCCTCATCGCCCTTGGATAGCACACATGGTCGGACGACGTCGGGCGTGGCATGCCATCACCGCCCTAGGACAGCACATACGGTCAGACAACGTCAGGCATGGCATGACATTACCACCCTTAGACTACACGCAAGGTCGGACGACGTCGGGCGTGGCATGACATCACCGCCCATGGACAACGCACATAGTTGAATGACGTCGGGCGTGGCATGACACCACAGCTTGGACTGCATGCACAGTCAAACGACGTCGGGTGTGGCAGCACATCACCGCCCTTGGACAACACACACGGTCAGCAACATCGGGCGTGACATGACATCACTGCCCTTGCACAGCACACACGGTCAGCAACGTCGGGCGTGGCATGACATCACCGCCCTTGGGTAGCACACACGGTCGGAGTGCGTCGACCATGGCATGACATCACCACCTTTGGACAACACACACGCTCGAACGACGTCAGGCGTGGCATGCCATCATCGCCTTTGGGCAGAACACACGGTAGAACGACGTCGGGCAAGGCATGCCATCATAGCCCTTGGACGACAAACACGGTCGTACTACGTCAGGTGTGACATACCATCACCACCTTTCGAAAGCACACACGGTCGAACGACGTCGGGCTTTGTATGCCATCATCGCCTTTGGGCAGCACACACGGTCAAACGATGTCAGGCGTGGCATGACATCACCACATCTGGACAACACACACGATCGAACAACGTCGGGCGTGAGATGCCATCACCGCCTTTGGACAGCACACACGGTCGAACGATGTCGGGCATGGCATGCCATCATCGCCTTTGGGCAGCACACACGGTCGAACGACGTCGGGCATGGCATGCCATCATCGCCTTTGGGCAGCACAAACGGTCGAACGACGTCGGGCTTGGCATGCCATCATCGCCTTTGGACTAGCTCACAAAGTTGGATGGCATCGGGCTTTGCATGCCATCATCGCCCTTGGACGGAAAACACGGTCGAACGACATTGGGCGTGGCATGCCATCATCGCCTTTGGGAAGCACACATGGTCGAATGACATCGGGTGTTGCATGACATCACCGCCTTTTGACAGCACACACGGTCGAACGACGTCGATCGTGGCATGCCATCATCGCCTTTGGGCAGCACAGACAGTCGAACGACTTCGGGCGTGGAATACCATCATAGCCCTTGAATGGCAAACATGGTCAAACGATGTCGGGCGTGGCATGCTATCACCGCCTTTGGACAGCGCACACGGTCGAACGACATCGTGGGCGGTTCCCTTGTGTGAACCTTGGTCTTCCTCCAACAATCTTTGCAGTGATTAAATTCTCAACTCCCTTGGGCAGGAGTGCAACAACGAGTGTAGCATTGGCCTTGCAAAGAAGGCATCAGAGTCTTCGCACGACATCTCATGTCGGGCGTCAGGGTGGATGTCGAGCGTGCATTGACAGAGCTATTCAGCTATGGCGCATGAGTGGTATTGGGAATTTGTTGGTAGGTTGGATCCCTGTTTTGAGAAGCGACGTCTTAACTCACATGCCAATTCGATGGCGGATGAAGCGCAATCTAGGATGGTCGGACGTCGGAATCCTGTGTTGCATACCTAATGCCTAGGCATTGTGCACGTGCAAATGATCGCCTTTCTCCCTTCGAGTCTCAAGTGCGGGGTGAACCCAAAAGACGCTTTCGCGTCCCACGCCTTCCCTCGCTTTGTTGTACAATGGCATGGTCCGTGAGCGGCGCCTCGAATTCTCAGATACGGTAGATATAGTGGGCATGGGGCCTTCATCGGCTTCTATCTGCCCAAAACGAATGCTCCTTGCGAATAACTGTCGGGCTCTCCTTAGACCCGACCGTGACTGAAAGGGCATGCCGGTCTCATGCGGCGCGTGACGTTTTTGAGGAATGCTACCTAGTTGATCCTGCAAGTAGTCATATGCTTGTATCAAAGATTAAGCCATGCATGTGTAAGTATGAACAAATTCAGACTGTGAAACTGCGAATGGCTCATTAAATCAGTTATACTTTGTTTGATGGTATCTACTACTCGGATAACCGTAGTAATTCTAGAGCTAATACATGCAACAAACCCCGACTTCTGGAAGGGATGCATTTATTAGATAAAAGGTTGACGCGGGCTCTGCCAGTTGCTGTGATGATTCATGATAACTCGATGGATCGCACGTCCATCGTGCCGGCGACGCATCATTCAAATTTCTGCCCTATGAACTTTTGATTGTAGGATAGTGGCCTACCATGGTGGTGACGGGTGACGGTGAATTAGTGTTCGATTCTGGAGAGGGAGCCTGTGAAATGGCTACCACATCCAAGGAAGGCAGCAGGTGCGCAAATTACCCAATCCTGACACGGGGAGGTAGTGACAATAAATAACAATACTGGGCTCCATGAGTCTGGTAATTGGAATGAGTACAATCTAAATCCCTTAACGAGGATCCATTGGAGGACAAGTTTGGTGCAAGCAGTCGCGGTAATTCCAGCTCCAATAGCGTATATTTAAGTTAATGCAATTAAAAAGCTCGTAGTTGGACTTTGGGATGGGCCGGTCGGTCCGCCCTAGATGTGCACCGGTCGTCTCATCCCTTATGTCGGGCGATGCGCTCATGGCGTTTAGTGGCCGGGTCATGCCTCCGACGCTGTTACTTTGAAGAATTAGAGTGCTCAATGAAAGCCTACTGTGACGTCCCGCCATTCATCCATGCAGAACGCCACCCAACCTGGCAGCCAGCAGCAGGCGCAAGGGGGGAGACAGCCCAAGCCGGCCAACAAGCCAAGGGGCAGGCAGCAGTTGGAGAGGCAGCCGTTACAACAGTTTCAGCAGTTACGGCAGTTACAGCTGTTACAACTGTTACAGCAGGTAGTGGGGCGGCAGTTACAAGCATTGAAGAGGCTTGTTCAAGGCCTCTAGGCGTTAGGGCAGACTAGGAGTATCTAGGAGTCCTTTTTGGAAGACTTAGAAGCATGTCTTGTAGGCATAGACTTAGGAACTTGTATAGTGTAGCATTTACTAACTCTTAGGCATTAGAGTAGTATAAATAGTAGTTCATTTTACTTGTAAAGCATCCAATAATTTCAAAAAGTAATAGAAGTTCCTTCTTCCAAAATTCTGTCTACTTCTTATTTTCTTAACGATCCGAGTGAGAGGCTAACTTGAGTTTGCAAGAACGTGCAAGAATCGTGAGTAAACCGTGAAGTGCCGCACGGAGTATTGTCCGAATCAAAAAGTCCATGACAATTGGTATCAGAGCAGGTTCATCGTAATAGAATGACGAACGAAGGAGACGGAAGCGGCACTAGCAACACCCCCAACGTTCAGGTAGTAAAGAAGAGCAAGAAAGGGAAGAAGCAGCAGAAGGGAAATGAACCCAATCTGCCCAATCTGCCCGATCTTCCACCCACTGATCCTTCACCAACTGATCTTCCACTAGCGGTCTTCCATCAGGCAGTCTTCCACCAGGCGGTCTTCCACCAGGCGGTCTTCCATCAGGCGGTCTACCACCAGATGTTCCTCCACCAAGCGATAGACAAACATCTTTCCAGCATAATATTGTCGATGGAAGTGACGAAGACGACATCGAAGATACCATCGACGTCACTTTTGGACATGAATGGCTTGCAAGCGTCGAGAGGGCATGGCTAGCTGTTGAGATTTTAGGCCAGCGCTTGAATGGGTTGGACAGTGATGTCAATGACCTGAAGAGCACTCCCTTGAGGAAGTTGACGCCATTCGGAAGGAGTTGGAGGTACGCAAGCGGTCTGTATTAGCGATGAAGGAAACCATTACTTCCTTGGAGTTCAGATTTTTGGACGCCCTTACGACGATCCAGGCGCTGAAGAACAAGGTAGAAGCTCTCGAAGAAGAGAGGGAGGTTGGAGCATCAACATCACTTGACCAGGAATTGGAGTCCAGAGTCGAGGTTCCCAAGCCACCAACATTCAAGGGTGTCCGCGACGCCTCTAGAGGTAGGAAATTTTGTATGGCACTTGGAAAATTATTTCAGGTGTAATCGGGTCAGGAGCGATGCAAACAAGATCAACACTGTCGTGTTGTATCTTTCCGATGTAGCCATGTTGTGGTGGAAATGCAAAGATGCCGAGATCGAGAGAGGCACACTCACCATCAACACATGGGAACAATTCCTTGAGGAATTCAAGAAAGCTTTCGTCCCCAACAATGCTGTTTATGAAATGAAACGCAAACTCCGGGAGTTGAAGTAGACGGGAAGTATTTGGGCATATATGAAAGAGTTCACAATCTTAACCCTCCAAATTCCCCAACTCACGGAAGATGACATGCTATTCACCTTCATGGACGGGCTGCAGAATTGGGCGAGGATCGAGTTAGAGCAGCGTCAAGTAAAATCCATTGATGAGGCCATCACTCAAGCCGAAACCTTGACAGATTTCAAACATGATCGTTTGGACAAGGCGAAGGGAAAGGAGGCAGGGGGTAGTCAAGCTAAAGGCGGGGGAGACCGTTGCCGAGGAAGAGAACAGTCGGCACATCCCAAGCAGCAAGACATGCCAAAGCCCGATGGCAGATGGTTTGAACGTCAGAAGTACTCGGAGAAGCGGACGCATTCCAGCAATGGAGACGGGTGCTATATATGCAGCGGACCACACGGTTATGCCAGGTGCCCAGAGATGAAGAGCCTTAGTGCCATCTATCGTGAGCGGAAGGAAAAGGAGGCACAATACAAGGCGAAATCGGTAGACACCACTCAGTTGGGCATGGTTGGAATGTGTGGAGCCATAGCCAAACAGGCCGACCACCCGGGGGATTTCAGTACGCAATATGTGGATATCTCCATCAATGGGCAACCAGTTCGGTCCATGGTAGATTCCGGGGCTGAAGCCAACATCATGACCAAGACGGTGGTAGAGAAATTGGGACTGAAAGTTGTTCCAAGTAACAATCGCCTCAAGATGGTCAACGCCTCACCAACTCCCGTGTGTTGAATTGCTCATGGGGTCAGCATTACTTTAGGACGGTGGAGAGGTAATACGAATTTTATCGTAGCTCCGTTGGACATATCCGATGTTATTCTTGGACAGGAATTCTTTCAGTGTTGCCACATGATGATTGATCCCTATCTTCAACAACTCATGGTGATGGAAGGGGAAGGGTCTTGTATGGTGCCTCTTGTTAGGGTGCCAAAGAAAGACGGATATGCCCAATTGTCGGCCATGTAGATTGTGAAGGGCCTGAAGAAAGGAGCACCAACCTTCTTATCCACCATCACAAGTTCGGGTGAAGACCATGGTGCTATGGAGCCATTGCCACATATCATAGAAACTGTTTTGCAGGAAAACAGTGATGTGATGCCGGAGGAGCTGCCAAAAACTCTACCTCCAAGGCGTGAGGTAGACCAAATGATCGAGTTGTAGGCGGGAGCCAAGCCACCTACGCTTTCACCTTATCGCATGGCTCCGCCTGAGTTAGAGGAACTGAGGAAGCAGTTGAAAGAGCTCCTCGAAGCAGGTCACATTCGTCCATCCAAGGCACCCTATGGAGCACCGGTGCTGTTTCAGAAAAAGAAAGATGGATCGATGCGTCTATGCATTGATTACAGGGCGCTTAACAAGATCACAATTCGGAACAAGTATCCAATCCCGCTGATCGCAGATTTGTTTGATCATCTTGGAGAGGCCAAGTACTTCACCAAGATGGATCTCCAGAAAGGCTACTATCAAGTGCGCATTGTAGAGGGGGATGAGCCAAAGACAACATGTCTGACCAGGTATGGAGCATTCGAATGGTTGGTGATTCCCTTCGGCTTAACCAACGCACCTGCCACATTTTGCACGCTGATGAATGAGATTTTACGTCCCTACTTGGACCAGTTCGTAGTAGTGTACTTAGATGACATAGTCGTCTATAGTAGCACTTTGCAGGAACATGTGGAGCACTTGAAGAAGGTCTTCAATGTTTTGCGGGAGAATCAGCTTTATGTCAAGCGGGAGAAGTGCGAGTTCGCCCAACCAAAGATACACTTCCTGGGCCATGTGATCAGCCAAGGTGAACTTCGTATGGATGAGGCAAAGGTAAAGGCGATCCAAGATTGGGAAGCGCTGACGAAAGTGACCGAGCTACGTTCTTATCTTGGACTTGCTAATTATTATCGCAGGTTCATTAGCGGGTACTCCGCTATAGCTGCCCCACTGACCGAGCTGCTGAAGAAGAACAGGCTTTGGCTGTGGAGCGAGGAGTGCCAGGAAGCATTTGAAGGTCTTAAGGCTGCGGTTACTGAAGAACCAGTCTTTATGCTGCCTGACTTCACCAAGACCTTCGAGATCCATACGGATGCTTCCGATTTTGCCATTGGGGGAGTCTTGATGCAGGAGAAGCACCCCATAGCTTTTGAAAGCCGGAAGCTGAATGAAGCTGAACAACGGTACAATGTGCGGGAGAAGGAGATGACGACCATTGTGCATTGTCTACGTACATGGAGGCACTATCTACTAGGCTCCAAATTTGTAGTGAAAACCGACAATGTTGCCACTAGCTATTTTTAATCACAGAAGAAGATCACACCAAAGCAGGCTCATTTGCAGGATTTCTTAACAATTTGACTACAACTTGGATTACAAACTAGGAAGTGGCAATGTGGTAGCCGATGCATTGAGCAGGAACACTGATTTGGCGGCCATCTCCTCAGTCTGTAGTGAATTCCAAGGCGCAATCAAAGATGGTATGAAACGCGATTAGAAAGCCAAGAAGATTATGCAGCTGGCTGCTCAAGGCAAAACCAAATGGTTTTGGGTAGAAGACGGATTATTTCTTACCACTGGCCGGAGGATTTATGTACCAAAGTTCGGATTCAGCAGGCGGCGAATTATCAAAGAAAGACACGACACTCCGTGGGCTGGGCATCCAGGACAGAAGAGAATGAGGGCATTAGTGGAGGCCTTCTATTTCTGGCCACGAATGCGGGAAGAGATCGAGCAGTATGTGCAGACTTGTCTTGTGTGCCAGCAAGACAAGGTGGAGCAAAGGCAACCAGGAGTGCTGTTGGAGCCATTACCCATAGCTGATCATCCATGGGAGAGTATATCTATGGATTTCATCACTTCTTTGCCGAAGTCAAACGGGTTTGGCACGATTATGGTTATAGTGGATAGATTCTCAAAGTATGCTACTTTCATGCCTTCCACAGCTGGTTGTACTGCTAAGGAAGCTGCACAATTGTTTTTCAAAAATGTTGTGAAGTATTGGGGGCTGCCGAGGTTCATCATTAGAGATCGGGATCCTCGTTTCACAGGAAACTTTTGGAGTGAACTCTTTGAAATTCTTGGTTCAAAACTTCACTTCTCTACCAATTTCCACCCCCAAACTGATGGCCAAACTGAACGCGTCAACGCCTTGTTGGAATGTTATCTTAGGCACTATGTCAGTGCACATCAGAAAGATTGGTCTAAGCTCCTAGACATGGCGCAATTTTCTTACAATTTGCAGAGGAGTGAATCTACAGGGCGCACACCGTTCGAGTTAGCAACAGGCCAGCAACCCAAAACTCCACACTCACTGCCAACCTGTTTTGAAGGGAAGAGTTTAGGCGCTTACAACCTTGCCAAGGGTTGGGAAGAACAACTCAACCTTGCCAAATCTTATTTGGACAAGGAGGCAAGGAGGATGAAGAAGTTCGCCGACCGCAAGCGTTGTCCCACCAACTACAAAGAAGGTGATATGATTTTGGTAAAGTTTAATCCGAGGCAGTTTAAGGCACTTAGAGGCGTACATCACAACTTGGTGCGGAAATATGAGGGTCCGTTCAAAATTGTTGCCAAGGTGGGTAAAATTTCATACAAGTTGGAGTTACCTCCACACTTAAGGATCCACCCGGTCTTTCATGCAAGCGTTCTTAAGCCTTATCATGAGGATAAGGACGATCCCAGCCGGAACAAATCACAACGGGCTCCTATCACCGTTACTGCCTCGCATGATCGAGAAATTAAAGCTATAATAGATTACCAAGCCAAACGGAAACGAGAAAAGCAGGACAGTTCCATGTTTCTCGTACATTGGAAGGGACAAACTCCTGAAGAAGCCACTTGGGAGAAGTACGAAGACTTGTGGCAGTTCAAAGACAAAATTTAGGAGTTCTTGCAGCAATGCGTCGCGGTCATCGCATCATTGGGTGGGGGAGATTGTGACGTCCCGCCATCCATCCAGGCAGAACGCCACACAACCTGGCAGCCAGCAGCAGGCGCAAGGGGAAAGATAGCCCAAGCCGGCCAGCAGGCCAATGGGCAGGCAGCAGTTGGAGAGGCAGCCGTTACAACAGTTTCAGCTGTTACGGCAGTTACAGCCGTTACAGCTGTTACAGCAGGTAGTGGGGCGGCAGTTACAAGCATTGAAGAGGCTTGTTCAAGGCCTCTAGGCGTTAGGGCAGACTAGGAGCATCTAGGAGTCCTTTTTGGAAGAGAAGCATGTCTTGTAGGCATAGATTTAGGAACTTCTATAGTGTAGCATTTACTAACTCTTAGGCATTAGAGTAGTATAAATAGTAGTTCATTTTACTTGTAAAGCATCCAATAATTTCAGCAAGTAATAGAAGTTCCTTCTTCCAAAATTCTGTCTACTTCTTATTTTCTTAGCGATCCGAGTGAGAGGCTAACTTGAGTTTGCAAGAACGTGCAAGAATCGTGAGTAAACCGTCAAGTGCCGCACGGAGTATTGTCCGAATCAAAAAGTCCGTGACACTACGCTCTATATACATTAGCATGGGATAACATTATAGGATTTCGGTCATATTACGTTTGCCTTCAGGATCGGAGTAATGATTAACAAGGACAGTCAGGGGCATTCGTATTTCATAGTCAGAGGTGAAATTCTTGGATTTATGAAAGATGAACAACTGCGAAAGCATTTGCCAAGAATATTTTCATTAACCAAGAACGAAATTTGGGGGCTCGAAGATGATCGGATACCATCCTATTCTCAACCATAAACGATGCCGACCAGGGATCGACGGATGTTGCTTTTAGGACTCTGCCGCCACCTTATGAGAAATCAAAGTTTTCGGGTTCCAGAGGGAGTATGGTCGCAAGGCGGAAACTTAAAGGAATTGACGGAAGGGCACCACCAGGAGTGGAGCCTGCGGCTTTTTTTGACTCAACACGGGGAAACTTACCAAGTCCAAACATAGTAAGGATTGACGGACTGAGAGCTCTTTCTTGATTCTATGGGTGATGGTGCATGGTCGTTCTTAGTTGGTGATGCGATTTGTCTGGTTAATTCTGTTAACGAACAAGACCTCATCCTGCTAACTAGCTATGCGGAGGTATCCCTTCGCGGCCAACTTCTTAGAGGGACTACGACCTTTTAGGCCGCGGATGTTTGAGGCAATAACAGGTTTGTGATGCCCTTAGGTGTTATGGGCCGCACGTGCGCTACACTGATTATTCAACGAGCTTATAGCCTTGGCCGACAGGCCAGGGTAATCTTTGAAATTTCGTCGTGATAGGGATATATTATTGCATTTATTGGTCTTCAACGAGGAAATCCTAGTAAGCGCGAGTCATCAGCTCGCGTTGACTATGTCCCAGCATTTTGTACACATTACCCGTCGCTCCTACCGATTGAATGATCCGGTGAAATGTTCGGATCGCGGCGACATGGGCGGTTCGCTGCCCGCGACGTTGCGAGAAGTCCATTGTACCTTATCATTTAGAGGAAGGAGAAGTCGTAACAAGGTTTTCATAGGTGAACCTGCGGAAGGATCATTGTCGAAACCTGCACAGCATAACGACCTGCGAACTCGTTTTAAAAACTTGGGGGAGGCACTCGCTCGTTACGCGCCTCCCTCCTGTCACCCAACGCCCTCAAGCTCTTCGGGCGACCACCGAACCCCGGAGCGGAAAGCGCCAAGGAATACAACAATTGACAGCCCTCCCCTCGCGCCCTGTTCACGGATCATGGGGGATGCGTGCTGCGCTGATAACACAAACGACTCTTGACAATGAATATCTCGACTCTCGAATCGATGAAGAAGGTAGCGAAATTCGATGCTTGGTGTGAATTGCAGAATCCCGTGAATCATCGAGTCTTTGAACGCAAGTTGCGCCCGAAGCCATTTTGCCGAGGGCACGTCTGCCTGGGCGTCACGCATCACGTTGCCCTCCCCTTCACGTTGCAAGGCTGAGCGCGAGGGCGAAAGCTGTCCTCCCGTGCGCCAAGCCTTAATGTGAGTCCACATCGACAGACGTCGCGGCAAGGAGACATTGTCAGGTGGGGAGTTTTGCTGGGGCGGCACATCTGTTAAAAGATAACGCAGGTGTTCTAAGATGAGCCCAACGAGAAAAGAAATCTCGTGTGTAAGAGAAAGGTAAAAGCTCGTTTGATTCTGATTTCCAATATGAATACAAACCGTGAAAGCGTGGCCTAACGATCCTTTAGACCTTTGGAATTCAAAGCTACAGCTTTCAGAAAAGTTACCACAGGGATAACTGGCTTGTGAAAGCCAAGCGTTCACAGCGACGTTGCTTTTTGATCCTTCGATGTCGGCTCTTTTGGTCACTGTGAAGCATAATTCACCAAATGTTTGATTGTTCACCCTTCAATAGGGAACGTGAGCTGGGTTTAGACCGTCGTGAGAGATGTTAGTTTTACCTTTGAATAGCCAGTGGCGCGAAGCTACAGTGTGCTGGATTATGACTCAACGCCTCTAAATCTGAATCCGGACTAGAAGCGACGCATGCGCCCGCCGTCCGCTTGCCGACCCGTAGTAGGGGCCTATGGCCCCCAAGGGAACGTGTTGTTGGCTAAGTCGCCGCAACATAAGCGTCGCGGTGACCGCCTTGAAGTACAATTTCCATGGAGCAGCGGGTAGAATCCTTTGCAGACGACTTAAATACGTGACGGGGTATTGTAAGTGGCAGAGTGGCCTTACAACCACGATCTACTGAGATTCAGCCCTTTGCCGCTCCTATTCGTCCCCCCCACACTCCCCCTCCCCCAAAATCAAATCCAATCATTTCTAACTTTTCAAATGAGAGGTTCGCGTGTTGCTTGCATCCTTGGAAGGGGAAAAAATAACTAAATGTTGAAATATAAGTATCGGAAGTAACATGGCACGTAAAGTTCACTAGTCTACCGCTAAGTGTTGAGCTAGACGTTATACGACGGTCAAACACTTGTCCTATACTAAGCCCCATTGCGAGGTTTTCGTGATGGTGAGTTCATTTATCAAGCCTGATGACATGTTAAAGGACTAATGATATGTCACTATAAAAGGTTTTCGAGATGTCGGGTGCGATTTTTAAAGCCAAGTTAGATGTCAAGGGGAAAATGGGTCTGCATATGCAGCACGTCCGCGGCCAAGCGGCATCTGCCAAGGCCTACGCAGAATGGGCATGGACTGTAAAAAACGCCCTTGGACGGCATTGACGGTCGAACAACGTCGGGCGTGGCATGCCATCTCCGCCCTTGGACAGCACACACAGTCGGACGACATCGGGCATGGCATGCCATCAGCGCCCTTGGACATCACACACGGTCGGACGACGTTGGATGTGGCATGACATCACCGCCTTTGGACTGCACGCAAGGTCGGACGACGTCGGGCGTGGCATGACATCACCGCCTTTGGACAACACACACAGTCGAATGACGTTGTGCATGGCATGACATCACCGTCCTTAGACTACACGCACGGTCGGACGACGTTGGGCGTGACATGACATCACCAGCCTTGGACAGAACACACGGTCAAACAACGTCGAGCGTGGCTTGACCTCACCGCCCTTGGGCAGCACACACGGTAGTACTACGTCGGGAGTGGCATGACATCACCGCCTTTGGATAGTACACGCGGTCGAACGACGTCAGGCGTGGCATGCCATCATCGACTTTGGGAAGCAGACATGGTCGAACGACGTCGGGCGTGGCGAGCCATCATATCCCTTGGACGACAAACACGGTCGAACGACGTCAGGCGTGACATGCCATAACCTTCTTTGGAAAACACACGCGGTCTAACGACGTCAGGCGTGGCATGCCATCATCGCCTTTGGGCAGCACACATGATCGAACGACGTTGGGCGTGGCATGGCATCACCGCCTTTGGACAGCATCCACGGTCGAACGACTTCGGGCGTGGCATTCCATCATCGCCTTTGGCAGCAGAAACGGTCGAACGACGTTGGGCGTTACATGACATCACCGCCCTAGGACTGCACGCATGGTCGGACGACATCTGGCGTGGAATGACATCACCGCCCTTCGACGGCACACACGATTGAACGACGTCGGGCATGACATGACATCATCGCCCTTGGACAGCACGCACGGTCGGACAGCGTCGGGCATTACATGACATCACCGGCCTTGGACAGCACACATGGTCGACAACGTCGGGCGTGGCATTACATCACCGCCCTTGGACAGCACACAAGGTCGGACGACATCCGGCATGGCATGACATCACCGCCCTTGGGAAGCACACACGGTCGGACTACGTCGGACGTGGCATGACATCACTGCCTTTGGATAGCACACACAGTCGAACGATGTCGGGTGTGTCATACCATCATCGCCTTTGGGCAGCACACACGGTCGAACGACGTCGGGCGTGGCATGCCATCATTGCCCATGGACGGCAAACACGGTCGAACGACGTCTGGCGTGACATGCCATCACCGCCTTCAGACAGCACATACGGTCGAACGATGTCGGGCGTGGCATGCCATCATCGCCTTTATGCAACACACACGGTCGAAAGACGTCGGGCCTGGCATGAAATCATCGTCTTTGGACAGCACACACGGTCGAATGACGTCGGGCATGACATGCCATCACCGCCTTTGGACCGCACACACGGTCGAATGACGTTGGGAGTGGCATGCCATCATAGCCCATGGACGGCAAACACGGTCGAACGACGTCTGCGTTACATGCCATCACTGCCTTCGGACAGCACATACGGTCGAACGATGTCGGGCGTGGCATGCCATCATCGCCATTAGGCAACACACGGTCGAAAGACATCGGGCCTGGCATGAAATCACCGTCTTTGGACAGCACACACGGTCGAATGACGTCGGGCATGACATGCCATCACCGCCTTTGGACAGCACACACGGTCGAACGACGTCGGGCGTGGCATGCCATCATCACTTTTGGGCATCACACACGGTCTAACGACGTCGGGTGTGGCATGCCATCATCGCCTTTGGGCAGCATAAACAGTAGAACGACGTCGGGTGTGGCATGCAATCATTACCTTAGGGCAGCACATACGGTCGAATGACGTCAGGGCGTGGCATGCCAGCATTGCCTTTGGGCAGCACACACGGTCGAAAGACGTTTGGCGTGGCATGACATCACCGCCTTTGGACATCTTACACGGTCGAATGACGTCGGGCATGACATGCTGTCATCGCCTTTGGGCAGCACAAACGGTGAAACGACGTTGGGCGTGGCATGCCATCATAGCCCATGGACGGCAAACACGATCGAATGACGTCAAGCCTGACATGCCATCACCGCCGTTGGACAACACACACAGTCAAACGACATCGGGCGTGGCATGCCATCATGGCCCTTGGACAGTACACACGATCGAACGACGTCGGGCGTGGTATGCCGTCCTCACCTTTGGGCAGCACACACGGTCGAACAACGTCGGGCGTGGCATGCCATCATCGCCTTTGGAATGCACAAAAGGTCGAACGATGTCGGGCGTGGCATGCCATCATTACGTTTAGGCAGCACAAACGGTCAAACAACATCGGGCGTGGCATGCCAGCATCTCCTCTGGGAAGCACACACGATCGAAAGACGTCGGGCATGGCATGCCATCATCGCCTTTGGGAGCACAAAAGTTCGAACAACATCGGGCGGGGCATGCCATCATTACCGTTGGGCAGCACACACAGTCGAACGACGTCGAGCGTGGCATGCCATCATGGCCCTTGGACAGCGCACACGATCGAACGACGTAAGGCGTGGCATGACATCACCGCCTTTGGACAGCACACACGGTCGAACGACGTCGGGCGTGACATGCCATCACCGCCTTTGGACAGCATACACGGTCGAACGACATCGGGCGTAAGATGCCAACATCATCTTTGGGCAGCACAAACGGTCGATCGACGTCAGGCGTGGCATGCCATCATCGCCTTTGGGCAGCACAAACGGTCGAACGACGTCAGGCATGGCATGCCATCATAGCCCATGGACGGCAAACACGATCAAACGACGTCAGGCGTGACATGCCATCACCGCCTTTGGACAGCACACACGGTCAAACGACGTCGGGCGTGGCATGCAATCATCGCCTTTGGGCCGCACACACGGTCGAATGACGTCTGGCGTGACATGCCATTACCGCCTTTGGACAACACACACGGTCGAACGACGTCGGGCATGGCATGCCAACATCGTCTTTGGGCAGCACAAATGGTCGAACGACGTCGGGCATGGCATGCCATCATCGCCTTTGGGCAGCATAAATGATCGAAAGACATCGGGCATGGCATGCCATCATAGCTCATGGATGGCAAACACGATCGAACAACATCAGGTGTGACATGCCATCACTGTCTTTGGACCGCACACACGGTCGAACGACGTCGGGCGTGGCATGACATTATCGCATTTTGACAGCATGCACGGTCGGACGATGTCAGGCATGGCATGACATCACCGCACTTGGACAACACACACGATCGACAACGTCGGGCGTTGCATGCCATAATCACCTTTGGGCAGAACACTCGCTCGAACGACGTCAGGCATGCTAGCATCGCCTTTGCGATGCACACACGGTCGAAAGACGTTGGTCTTGGCATGACATCATGGCCTTTGGACAGCACAAACGGTCGAATGACTTCGGGCGTGACATGCCATCACCGCCTTTGGACTGCACGCACGGTTTAAAGACATCGGGCTTGGCATACCATCATCATAGTAGGGTAGCAGAAACGGCCAGCTCGCATCGGGCGTGGCATGCCATCATCAATTTGGATGGCAAATACCGTCGAACGACGTCGGGCGTGGCATGCAATCATCACCTTTGGGTAGCACACACGGTTGAACGACGTCAGGCGTGGCATTACATCACCGCCTTTGGACAGCACACACGATCGAACGACGTCGGGCGTGGCATGCAATCATCGCCTTTTGGCAGCACACACGGTCGAACAACATCGGCGTGGCATGCCATCATAGCCCTTTGACAGCAAACACGATCAAACGACTTCGGGCGTGGCATGCCATCATGGCCCTTGGACAGCACACACGGTCGAACAACGTTCGGCGTGGCATGCCATCATAGCCCTTGGACGGCAAATACGGTCAAACAACGTCGGGCGTGGCAAGCCATCATTGCCTTTGAACTAGCTGACACAGATGGACGGCGTCCGGCGTTGCATGCCCTCATCGCCCTTGGATGGGAAACACGGTTGAACGACGTCGGGCGTGGCATGCCATCACTGCCTTAGGACAGCACACACGGTCGGACGACGTCGGGCGTGTCATGCCATCATCGCCTTTGGGCAGCACAGACGGTCAGACGACATCTGGAGTGGCATGCTATCACCGCTCTTAAACAGCACACACGGTCGGATGACGTCGGGCGTGGCATAACATTACCGCCCTAAGACTGCACGCACGGTCGGACGACATCTGGCGTGGAATGACATCACCGCCCTTGGACAGCACACACTGTCAGACTACGTCGGGCGTGGCATGCCATCATCACCTTTGGGAAGCACACACGGTCGAACAACGTCGGGCATGGCATGCCTTCATAGCCCATGGACGACAAACACGGTCGAACGACATCTGGCGTGACATGCCATCACTGCCTTTGAACAGCACATACGGTCGAACGATGTCTGGCGTGGCATGCCATCATCGCCTTTAGGCAACACACGCGGTCGAAAGACGTCGGGTCTGGCATGAAATCACCGCCTTTGGACAGCAAACACGGTCGATCGACGTCAGGCACGACATACCACCACTGCCTTTGGATAGCACACACGGTCGAACGCCGTCGGGCGTGGCATGCCATCATCACCTTTGGGCATCACACACAGTCGAAAGACGTCGGGTGTGGCATGCCATCATCGCCTTTGGGAAGCACAAATGGTAGAACGACGTCGGGTGTGGCATGCCATAATTACCTTTGGGAAGCACATACGGTCGAACGACGTCGGGTGTGGAATGCCAGCATTGCCTTTGGGCAGCACACATGGTCGAAAGACGTCGGGCGTGGCATGACAACACCGCCTTTGGACAGCATACACGGTCGAATGACATCAGGCGTGACATGCCATCACCGCCTTTGGACAACACACACAGTCGAACGACATCGGGCGAGGCATGCCATCATGGCAGTACACACGATCGAACGACGTCGGGCGTGGTACGCCATCATCACCTTTGGGCATCACACACGGTCGAAAGACGTCGGGTGTGGCATGCCATCATCGCCTTTGGGAAGCACAAACGGTAGAACGACGTCGGGTGTGGCATGCCATAATTACCTTTGGGAAGCACATACGGTCAAACGACGTCGGGCGTGGCATGCCAGCATTACCTATGGGCAGCACACATGGTCAAAAGACGTCGGGCGTGGCATGCCAGCATCGCCTTTGGGCAGCACACACGGTCGAAATACGTCGGGCATGGCATGCCATCATCGCCTTTTGGAAGCACAAAAGGTCGAACGACGTCGGGCGTGGCATGCCCTCATTACCTTTGGGCAGCACACACGGTCAAACGGCGTCGAGCGTGGCATGCCATCATGGCCCTTGGACAGCACACACGATCGAACGACGTCACGCGTGGCATGACATCACCGCCTTTGGACAGCACACACGGTCAAACAACGTCGGGCGTGACATGCCAACACCGCCTTTGGACAGCATACACGGTCGAACGATATCGGGCGTAACATGCCAACATCGTCTTTGGGCAGCACAAACGGTCGACCGACGTCAGGCGTGGCATGCCATCATCGCCTTTGGGCATCACAAACGGTCGAGTGACGTCGGGCATGGCATGCCATCATAGCCCATGGACGGCAAACACGATCGAACGACGTCAGGCGTGACATGCCATCACCGCCTTTGGACAGCATACACGGTCGAACGACGTCGGGCTTGGCATGCAATCATCGCCTTTGGGCAGCACATACGGTCGAAAGAAGTCTGGCGTGGCATGACATCACGCATTTGGACAGCACGCACGGTCGGACGATGTCAGGCGTGGCTTGACATCACCGCACTTGGACAACACACATGGTCAACAACGTCGGGCGTTGCATACCATAGTCACCTTTGGGCAGCACACACGGTCGAACGACGTCAGGCATGCCAGCATCGCCTTTGGGATGCACACACGGTCGAATGACCTCGGGCGTGACATGCCATCACTACCTTTGGACTGCACGCACGGACGAACGACTTCGGGCGTGGCATGCCATCATCATAGTTGGGTAGCAGAAACGGTCGGACGGCGTCGGGCGTGGCATGCCATCATCGCTTTGGACGGAAAATACGGTCGAACGACGTTAGGCGTGGCATGCCATCATCGCCTTTGGGTAGCACACACGGTCGAAAGACGTCATGCGTGGCATGACATCACCGCCTTTGGACAGCACACACGATCGAACGACGTCGGGCGTGGCATGCCATCATCGCCTTTGGGCAGCACACATGGTCGAACAACGTTGGCATGGCATGCCATCGTAGCCCTTGGACGGCAAACACAGTCGAACGACGTCGGGCGTGGCATGCTATCATGGCCCTTTGACAGCAGACACGGTCAAACGACGTCCGGCATGGCATGCCATCATAGCCCTTAGACGGCAAATACGATCGAACGACGTCGGGCGTGTCATGCCATCATCGCCTTTGGACTAGCTGACACAGTTGGACGACGTCCGGCGTGGCATGCCCTCATCGCCCTTGGACAGGAAACACGGTCGAACAACGTCGGGCGTGGAATGCCATCACTGCCTTAGGACACCACACACGGTCGGACGATGTTGGGCTTGTCATGCCATCATCGCCTTTGGGCAGCACAGACGGTCGAACGACGTTGTAAGTGGCATACTATCACCGCCCTTGGACAGCACACACGGTCAGATGATGTCGGTCGTGGCATACCAACACCGCCCTTGGAAAACACACACGGTCGGACGACGTCAGGTGTTGCATGACATCACCGCTCTTTGACTGCACTCATGGACGGACGTGGCATGACATCACCACCCTTGGACAACACACACGGTCGAACGACGTTGGGCGTGGCATGCCATCACAGCCCTTAGACAGCACACACGGTCGGCAACATCACCGCCCTTGGGTATCACACACGATCGAAAGACGTAGGGCGTTGCTTTCCATCATCGCCTTTTGGCAACACAAACGGTCGAACGACGTCAGGCGTGGCATCCCCTCATCGCCTTGGGACTAGCTCACACAGTAGGACGGTGTCGGGCATGGCATTCCATCATCTCCCTTGGGGCGTGGCATGCCATCATGGCATTTGGACAGCACACACGGTCGAACGACGTCGGGCGTGGCATGCCATCATGGACCTTGGACAGCACACACGGTCGAACAACGTCGGGCGTTGCATGCTATCATAGCCCTTGGATGGAAAACACAGTAGAAAGACGTCGGGAGTGGCATGCCATCATCTCCTTTGGACTAACGGACACAATCAGACGGTGTCGGGCGTGGCACGCTATCATCTCCCTTTGACAGCAAACACGGTCGAACGACGTCGGCGTGGCATGCCATCACGCCTTTGGACAACACACACAGTCGGACGACGCCAGGCGTGGCATGCCATCATCGCCTTTGGGCAGCACAGACGGTCGGACGGCGTTAGGCGTGGCATGCCATCATAACCGCTGGACAGCACAGATGGTCGGCCGTCGTCGGGCGTTGCATGCCATCATTGCCCTTGGACAGCACACACGGTCGGACGACGTCGGGCGTGGCATGCCATCATCGCCTTTGAACAGCACAGACGGTAGCCGTCGTTGGGCGTGGCATGCCATCATAGCCCTTGGGCAGCACACACGGTCGGAGGACGTTGGGCGTGTCATGCCATCATCGCCATTGGACTAGCTGACACGGTCGGACGACATCGGGCGTCGCATGCCATCATCACCTTTGGTATAGATAACACGGTCAGATAACGTCGGGCGTGGTATTCCATCTTCGCCCTTGTGCAGCATAGACGGTCGGACGACTTCGGTCATGGCATGCCATCATAGCCCTTGGACAACACAAACGGACGGCCGTCGTCGGACGCGCCTGCACACAACGGTAGGCCATGTCCTGCCCGCATCAGTCGTGGCTTGCGCGACATTGTAAGAGTTCTAGACGAAACATGCGGATGTTCATGCCGTACATAAATCAAAGGATTTTGAAAGAACCTTTTTGCATCCCAAACATATTCATCTACTTTCAATTATCTATTTTCTAATGTTTCCGCCTAACGTGGCTCTTTCGCATCATTTTCATTACTTTTATAGTCCGTACGATATTGAAATATTTTTTATTTGTGCAAATATATATCTTATCATTAATTTGACATGTTTAGAAGTGTTTTCGAGCATTTCCGTATTTTTCTAACTTTTAATCATTATTTTATAATTTATTTTTACGCTTTTTAATTTTTTACATCTCCTTTTAAAAATTAAAATTTATTAAATTTTTTATTTTAAGGTTCTCATATTTATTTGTGAATTTTCGGAGTTGATTTCATATTTTTTTCGATATTTTCCCTATTTTTATTAATTTATTACTAATTTTTGGAATTTTCAAAAAAAATTAAAATTAAAAAAAATGTTGAAAAATATTTTTTATACATATTAAAGTCATTTGTGAAAGCTGAAGTGTGTTTGTACCTTAGAACATGCATATTTGGGTTGTACATTTCCATTATGATTTTCTAGAAAATCAATGTCTACTCTTGTCTATGCGTGGCAGCGGAACTGGTACTTACCGGATTCCAATCCGGTCTGTCCCGGTCCGGTTCAGTACCAGTTAGTACCGTTAATCACCGTTAATTTACGGTTCCTGTACAGGTACCGGGACGGAAATTGGTAACTACTAAAATTTATCGGTTTCGGTAATAACCGACCGGTTCGGTTAAAATTTTTTTTTAAAAAAAATAAATCCATTACCAGCCGTCGGGTATAGGCTAGTGGGGCCCCCAACGATATTTGAGTAGAATTTCAGCCAATAGGAGCCCTACACCACCCTAACTTTTTTAATACCCTAAAGTTTTAAAAATTACACTTTAAACCATTTTTTTACCAAAAAATACCCCTAAATTTCATTCTTTTAAATCACAAAATCATCTATTCATCTTCTACTCTCTCAACTCTCTACTCTCTATCTCTAATCTCTAACTCTGTACTCTCTTTCTCAACGTACAATGACAAGAGTGACATGCGATCACGGCCTTTGGAAAGCACACACGGTTGAACGACGTCGGGCGTGGCATGCCATCATTGCCTTTGGGCAGCACACAGGGTCGAACGACATCAGGCGTGGCATGACATCACTGCCTTTGGACAGCACAAATGGTCGAATGACGTCGGGCATGACATGCCTCACCGCCCTTGAATAGCACACATGGTCGGACGATGTCGGGCGTTGCATGCCATTACCGCCCTTGGACAGCATATAAGGTCGGACAACATCAGGCGTGGCATGACATTACCACCCTTGGACTACATGCAAGGTCGGACGACGTCGGGCGTGGCATGACATCACCGCCCTTGGACAGCACAAAAGGTTGAAAGACGTCGGACGTTGCATGACACCACTGCTTGGATTGCATGCACAGTCAGACGACGTCGGGTGTGGCAGCACATCACCGCCCTTGGACAACACACACGGTCAGCAACGTCGGGTGTGACATGACATCACCGCCCTTGGACAGCACACACAGTCAGCAACGTCGGGCGTGGCATGACATCACTGCCCTTGGACACACGGTCAGACGATTTCGGGCGTGGCATGACATCACCACCCTTGGGTAGCACACACGGTTGGAGTGCGTCGACTATGGCATGACATCACCACCTTTGGACAGCACACACGCTCGAACGACGTCAGGCGTGGCAGGCCATCATCGCCTTTGGGCAGAACACACGGTAAAACGACGTCGGGTGTGGCATGCCATCATATCCCTTGGACGACAAACACGGTCTTACAACGTCAGGCGTGACATGCCATCACCGCCTTTGGAAAGCACACATGATCGAACAACGTCGGGCTTGGCGTGCCATCATCGCCTTTGGGCAGCACACACGGTCAAACGACGTCAGCCGTGGCATGACATAACCACCTCTGGACAGCACACACGGTCCAATGAAGTTGGGCGTGAGATGCCATCACTGCCTTTGGACAGCATACACGGTCAAACGACGTCGGGCGTGGCATGCCATCATCGCCTTTGGGCAGCACACACGGTCGAACGACGTTAGGTGTGGCATGCCATCATCGCCTTTGGGCAGCACAAACATTCGAACGATGTCGGGCGTGGCATGCCATCATCGCCTTTGGACTAGCTCTCACAGTAGGACGGCATCGGGCTTGGCATGCCATCATTGCCCTTGGATGGAAACACGGTCGAACGACGTAGGGCGTGGCATGCAATCATAGCCTTTGGGCAGTACACATGGTCCAACGATGTCGAGCGTGGCATGACATCACCGCCTTTTGATAGCACACATGGTCGAACGACGTCTAGCGTGGCATGCCATCATCGCCTTTGGGCAGCACAGACGGTCGAACGACTTCGAGCTTGGAATGCCATCATAGCCCTTGAATGGAAAACACGGTCAAACGACGTCGGGCGTGGCATGCTATCATCGCCTTTGGACAGCGCACACGGTCGAATGACGTCGTGGGCGGTTCCCTTGTGTGAACCTTGGTCTTCCTCCAACAATCTTTGCAGTGATTAAATTCTCAACTCCCTTGGGCAGGAGTGCAACGGAGGGTGTAGCATTGGCCTTGCAAAGAAGGCATCGGCGTCTTCGCACGACATCTCATGTCGGGCATCGGGTGGATGTCGAGCGTGCATTGACAAAGCTATTCATCTATGGCGCATCAGTGGTATTGGGCATTTGTTGGTAGGTTGGATCCCTGTTTTGAGAAGCGATGTCTTAACTCACATGCCAATTCGGTGGTGGATGAAGCGCAATCTAGGATGGTCGGACGTCGGAATCCTGTGCTGCATACCTAATGCCTAGGCATTGTGCACGTACAAATGGTCACCTTTCTCCCTTCGAGTCTCATGTGCGGGGTGAACCCAAAAGACGCTTTCGCATCCCACGCATTCCCTCGCCAGTTGCTGTGATGATTCATAATAACTCGACGGATCACACGGCCATTGTGCCGGCGACGCATCATCCAAATTTCTGCCCTATGAACTTTTGATGGTAGGATAGTGGCCTATCATGGTGGTGACGGGTGACAGAGAATTAGGGTTCGATTCCGGAGAGAGAGCCTGTGAAACGGCTACCACATCCAAGGAAGGCAGCAGGTGCGCAAATTACCCAATCCTGACACGGGGAGGTAGTGACAATAAATAACAATACTGGGCTCCATGAGTTTTGTAATTAGAATGAGTACAATCTAAATTCCTTAACGAGGATCCATTGGAGGGCAAGTCTGGTGCAAGCAGTCGCGGTAATTCCATCTCCAATAGCGTATATTTAAGTTGTTGCAATTAAAAAGCTCGTAGTTGGACTTTGGGATGGGCTGGCTGGTCCGCCCTAGATGTGCACCGGTCATCTCGTCCCTTCTGTCGGGTGATGCGCTCATGGCGTTTAATGGCCGGGTCATGCCTCCGACGTTGTTACTTTGAAGAATTAGAGTGCTCAAAGAAAGCCTACTGTCACGGACTTTTTGATTCGGACAATACTCCGTGTGGCACTTGACGATTTACTCATGATTCTTGCACGTTCTTGCAAACTAAAGTTAGCCTCTCACTCGGATCGCTAAGAAAATAAGAAGTAGACAAAATTTTGGAAGAAGGAACTTCTATTACTTGCTGAAATTATTGGATGCTTTACAAGTAAAATAAACTACTATTATACTACTCTAATGCCTAAGAGTTAGTAAATGCTACACTATACAAGTTCCTAAGTCTATGCCTACAAGACATGCTTCTAAGTCTTCCAAAAAGGACTCCTAGATGCTCCTAGTCTGCCCTAACGCCTAGAGGCCTTGAACAAGCCTCTTCAATGCTTGTAACTGCCGCCCCACTACCTGTTGTAACAGCTGTAACGGCTGTAACTGCCGTAACAGCTGAAACTGTTGTAACGGCTGCCTCTCCAACTGCTGCCTGCCCCTTGGCCTGCTGGCCGGCTTGGGCTGTCTGCCCCCTTGCGCGTGCTGCTGGATGCAAGATTGAGTGGCGTTCTGCCTGGATGGATGGCGGGACGTCACAATCTCCCCCATCCAATGATGCGACGACCGCGACGCATTGTTGCAAGAAATCCTGAATTTTGTCTTTGAACTGCCACAAGTCTTCATACTTCTCCCAAGTGGCTTCTTCAGGAGTTTGTCCCTTAGAATGTACAAGAAACATGGCACTTGCCTGCTGTCCTTGTTTCCGTTTGGCTCGGTAATATATTATAGCTTCAATTTCTTGATCATGCGAGGCAGTAACGGTGATAGGGGCCCATTGTGATTTGTTCCGGCTGGGATCGTCCTTATCCTTTTGATAAGGCTTAAGAACGCGTGCATGAAAGACCAGGTGGATCCTTAAGTGTGGAGGTAACTCCAACTTGTATGAAATTTTACCCACCTTGGCAACAATTTTGAACGGACCCTCATATTTCCGCACCAAGTTGTGATGTATGCCTCTAAGTGCCTTAAACTGCCTCGGATTAAACTTTACCAAAACCATATCAACTTTTTTGTAGTTGGTGGGACGACGCTTGCGGTCGGCAAACTTCTTCATCCTTCTTGCCGCCTTGCCCAAATAAGATTTGGCAAGGTCGAGTTGTTCTTCCCAACCCTTGGCAAGGTTGTAAGCGCCCAAACTCTTCCCTTCAAAACAGGTTGGCAGTGAGTGCGGAGTTTGGGGTTGCTGGCCTGTTGCTAACTCGAACGGTGTGCGCCCTGTAGATTTACTCCTCTGCAAATTGTAAGAAAATTGCGCCATGTCTAGGATCTTAGCCCAATCTTTCTGATGTGCACTGACATAGTGCCTAAGATAGCATTCCAACAAGGCGTTGACGCGTTTAGTTTGGCCATAAGTTTGGGGGTGGAAACTTGTGGAGAAGTGATGTTTTGAACCAAGAATTTCAAAGAGTTCACTCCAAAAGTTCCCTGTGAAACGAGGATCCCGATCGCTAATGATGAACCTCGGCAGCCCCCAATACTTAACAACATTTTTGAAAAAAAATTGTTCAACTTCCTTAGCAGTACAACCGGTTGTGGTAGGCATGAAATTAGCATACTTGGAGAATCTATCCACTACGACCATAATCGTGCCAAACCCGTTTGACTTCGGCAAAGAAGTGATGAAATCCATAGATATACTCCCCCATGGACGATCAACTATGGGTAATGGCTCCAACATCCCTCCTGGTTGCTTTTGCTCCACCTTGTCTTGCTGGTACACAAGACAACTCTGCACATACTGCTCGATCTCTTCCCACATTCGTGGCCAGAAATAGAAGGCCTCCACTAATGCCCTCATTCTCTTCTGTCCTGGATGTCCAGCCCACGTAGTGTCGTGGCTTTCTTTGATAATTCACCGCCTGATGAATCCGAACTTTGGTACATAAATCCTCCGGCCAGTTGTAAGCAAGAATCAATCTTCTACCCAAAATCGTTTGGTTTGGCCTTTAGCAGCCAGCTGCATAATCTTCTTGGCTTCCGGATCGCGTTGCATACCATCTTTGATTGCGCCTTGGAATTCACTACAGACTGAGGAGATGGCCGCTAAATGAGTCTTCCTGCTCAATGCATCGGCTACCACATTGCCCCTTCCTGGTTTGTACTCCAAGTTGTAGTCAAATTCTGCCAAGAAATCCTGCCAACGAGCCTGCTTTGGTGTGATCTTCTTCTGTGATTGAAAATAGCTCGTCCAAGAAAAGAACGTAGCTCGGTCACTTTCGTAGGCGCTTCCCAATCTTGGATAGCCTTTACCTTTGCCTCATCCATACGAAGTTCACCTTGGCTGATCACATGGCCCAAGAAGTGTAACTTTGGTTGGGCGAACTCGCACTTCTCCCGCTTGACATAAAGCTGATTCTCCCGCAAGACTTTGAAGACCTTCTTCAAGTGCTCCACATGTTCCTGCAAAGTGCTACTATAGACGACTATGTCATCTAAGTACACTACTACGAACTGGTCCAAGTAGGGATGTAAAATCTTGTTCATCAGCGTGAAAAATGCGGCAGGTGCGTTGGTTAAGCCGAAGGGCATCACCAACCATTCGAATGCTCCATACCTGGTCACGCAGCCTATCTTTGGGTCATCCCCCTCTGCAATGCGCACTTGATAGTAGCCTTTCCGGAGATCCATCTTGGTGAAGTACTTGGCCTCTCCAAGACAATCACACAAATCTGCGATCAGCGAGATTGGATACTTGTTCCAAATTGTGATCTTGTTGAGCACCCTGTAGTCAATGCATAGACGCATCGACCCATCTTTTGTTTTTCTGAAACAACAGCGGCGCTCCATAGGGTGCCTTGGATGGACGAATGTGACCTTCTTCGAGGAGCTCCTTCAACTGCTTCCTCAGTTCCTCTAACTCAGGCGGAGCCATGTGACAAGGTGCAAGCGCAGGTGGCTTGGCTCCCGCCTCCAACTCGATCATGTGGTCTACCTCACGCCTTGGAGATAGAGTTTTTGGCAGCTCCTCGGCATCACATCACTGTTTTCCTGCAAAACAGTTTCTATGATAGGTGGCAATGGCTCCATAGCACCATGGTCTTTACCCGAACTTGCGATGGTGGCTAAGAAGGTTGGTGCTCCTTTCTTCAGGCCCTTCACAATCTGCATGGCCGAAAATTGGGCATATCCGTCATTCTTCGGCACCCTAACAAGAGGCACCATACAAGACCCTTCCCCTTCCATCACCATGAGTTGTTGAAGGTAGGGATCAATCATCGTGTGGCAACGCTGAAAGAATTCCTGTCCAAGAATAACATCGGATATGTCAAAAGAAGCTATGGTAAAATTCGTCTTACCTCTCAACCGTCCTAAAGTGATGCTGACCCCATGAGCAATTCCACATACGGGAGTTGGTGGGGCGTTGACCGTCTTGAGGCGATTGTTACTTGGAACAATTTTCAGTCCCAATTTCTCTGCCGCCGTCTTGGTCATGATGTTGGCTTCAGCCCCGAATTCTACCATGGCCCGAACTGGTTGCCCATTGATGGAGATATCCATATATTGCGTACTGAAATCCCCCGAGTTGTCGGCCTGTTTGGCTATGGATCCACAGATTCCAACCATGCCCAACTTAGTGGTGTCCGCCGATTTCGCCTTGTCTTGTGCCTTCTTTTCCTTCCGCTCACGGACGATGGCACTAAGGCTCTTCATCTATGGGAACCTGGCATAACCGTGTGGTCCGCTGCATATATAGCACCTGTCTCCTTTGCTGGAACGCGTCCGCTTCTCCGAGTACTTCTGACGTTCAAATCGTCTACCATCGGGCTTGGGCATGTCTTGCTGCTTGGGATGTGTCGATTGTTCTCTGCCTCGGCCACGGTCTCCCCCGCCTTTATCTTGACTACTCCTTGCCTCCTTGCCCTTCGCCTTGTCCAAACGATCATGTTTGAAATCTGTCAAGGTTTTGGCTTGAGTGATGGCTTCATCAATGGTTTTTACTTGACGCCGCTCTAACTCGGTCCTCTCCCAATTCTGCAGCCCGTCCATGAAAGTGAATAGCATGTCATCTTCCGTGAGTTGGGGAATTTTGAGGGTCAAGATTGTGAACTCTTTCATATATGCCCTAATACTTCCCGTCTGCTTCAACTCCCAGAGTTTGCGTTTCATTTCATAAACAACATTGTTGAGGAAGAAAGCTTTCTTGAATTCCTCAAGGAATTGTTCCCATGTGTTGATGGTGCGTGGGCCCCTCTTGATCTCGGCATCTTTGCATTTCCACCACAACATGGTTACATCGGAAAGATACAACACGGCAGTGTTGATCTTGTTTGCATCGCTCCTGACCCGATTACACCTGGAATAATTTTCCAAGTGCCATAGGAAATTTCCTACCTCTAGGGCGTCGCAGACACCCTTGAATGTTGGTGGCTTGGGAACCTCGACTCTGGACTCCCTTTCCTGGCCAAGTGATGTTTATGCTCCAACCTCCCTCTCTTCTTCGAGAGCTTCAACCTTGTTCTTCAGCTTCTGGATAGTCGTAAGGGCGTCCAAAAATCTGAACTCAAAGGAAGTAATGGTTTCCTTCATTGCTAATTCAGACCGCTTGTGTACCTCCAACTCCTTCCGAATGGCGTCAACTTCCTCAAGGGAGTGCTCTTCAAGGTCTTTGACATCACCGTCCAACCCATTCAAGCGCTGGCCTAAAATCTCAACAGCTAGCCTTGCCCTCTCGACGCTTTCTAGCCATTCATGTCCAACAGTGATGTCGATGGTATCTTCACTGTCGTCGTCGTCACTTCCATCGACAATATTATGCTAGAAAGATGTTTGTCCATCGCTTGGTGGAGGAACATCTGGTGGTAGACCGCCTGATGGAAGACCGCCTGGTGGAAGACCGCCTGGTGGAAGACTTCCTGATGGAAGACCGCCTGGTGGAAGATCAGTAGGTGGAGGATCAGTGGGTGGAAGATCGGGCAGATTGGGCAGATTGGGTTCATTTCCCTTCTGCTTCTTCTTCCCTTTCTTGTTCTTCTTTACTACCTGAGCGTTAGGGGTGTTGCTAGTGCCGCTTCCGTCTCCTTCGTTCGTCATTCTCTTATGATAAACCTGCTCTGATACCAATTGTCACGGACTTTTTGATTTGGACAATACTCCGTGCGGCACTTGACGGTTTACTCATGATTCTTGCACGTTCTTGCAAACTCAAGTTAGCCTCTCACTCGGATCGCTAAGAAAATAAGAAGTAGACAGAATTTTGGAAGAAGGAACTTCTATTACTTGCTGAAATTATTGGATGCTTTACAAGCAAAATGAACTACTATTTATACTACTCTAATGCCTAAGAGTTAGTAAATGCTACACTATACAAGTTCCTATGTCTATGCCTACAAGACATGCTTCTAAGTCATCCAAAAAGGACTCCTAGATGCTCATAGTCTGCCCTAATGCCTAGAGGCCTTGAACAAGCCTCTTCAATGCTAGTAACTACCGCCCCACTACCTGCTGTAATAGCTGTAACGACTGTAACTGCCGTAACAGCTGAAACTGTTGTAACGGCTGCCTCTCCAACTGCTGCCTGCCCCTTGGCCTGCTGGCCAGCTGGGGCTGTCTGCCCCCTTGCACCTGCTGCTGGCTGCCAGGTTGAGTGGCGTTCTGCCTGGATGGATGGCGGGACGTCACACTATGCTCTGTATACATTAGCATGGGATAAAATTATAGGATTTCGGTCATATTACGTTGGCCTTCAGGATCGGAGTAATGATTAACAAGGACAGTCAGGGGCATTCGTATTTCATAGTCAGAGGTGAAATTCTTGGATTTATGAAAGATGAACAACTGCGAAAGCATTTGCCAAGAATATTTTCATTAACCAAGAACAAAATTTGGGGGCTCGAAGATGATCAGATACCGTCCTAGTCTCAACCATAAATGATGTCGACTAGGGATGGACGGATGTTGCATTTAGGACTCTGTCGCCACCTTATGAGAAATCAAAGTTTTTAGGTTCCGGGGGGAGTATGGTTGCAAGGCTGAAACTTAAAGGTATTGATGGAAGGGCACCACTAGGAGTGGAGCCTGCGGCTTTATTTGACTCAACACGGGGAAAACTTACTAGGTCCAAACATAGTAAGGATTAACAGAGTGAGAGCTCTTTCTTGATTCTACGGGTGGTGGTGCATGGCCGTTCTTAGTTGGTGAAGCGATTTGTCTGGTTAATTCCGTTAACGAACTAGACCTCATCATGCTAACTAGCTATGCGGAGGTATCCCTTCGCGGCCAGCTTCTTAGAGGGACTACGACATTTTAGGCCGCGGATGTTTGAGGCAATAACAGGTCTGTGATGCCCTTAGATGTTATGGGCCGCCACGCGCGCTACACTGATTATTCAATGAGCTTATAGCCTTGGCCGACAAGCCCGGGTAATCTTTGAAATTTCATCGTGATAGGGATATATCATTGCATTTATTGGTCTTCAACGAGGAATTCCTAGTAAGCGCGAGTCATCAGCTCGTGTTAACTACATCCCTGCCCTTTGTACACACCGCCCGTTGCTCCTACCGATTGAATGATTCGGTGAAATGTTCAGATCGCAGCGACATGGGCGGTTCGCTGCCCGCGACGTCGTGAGAAGTCCATTGAACCTTATTATTTAGAGGAAGGAGAAGTAGTAACAAGGTTTCCATAGGTGAACCTGCGGAAGGATCATTGTCAAAACCTGCACAGCAAAACGACCTGCGAACTCGTTTTAAACACCTGGGGGAGGCGCATGCTCGTTGCGCGCCTCCCTCTTGTCGCCCAACGCGCTCAAGCTCTTCGGGCGACCACCGAACCCTGGAGCAGAAAGCGCCAAGGAATACAACAATCGACAGCCCTCCCCTCGTGCCTTGTTCACGGATCATGGGGGGATGCGCGCTGCGCTGATAACACAAACGACTCTTGACAACTAATATCTCGGCTCTCGCATCGATGAAGAAGGTAGCGAAATGCGATGCTTGGTGTGAATTGCAGAATCTCGTGAACCATCGAGTCTTTGAATGCAAGTTGTGCCTGAAGCCATTTGGCCGAGGGCACGTCTGCATGGGCGTCACGCATCGCGTTGCCCTCCCCTGCACGTCGCAAGGCTGAGCGCGGGGGAGAAAGCTGGCCTCCCGTGCGCCCGGCCTAAATGTGAGTCCACGTCGACGGACGTCGCGGCAAGGGGTTGTTGAAACTCAATTCTCTCTAGTTGTCGCGACTACAGCCCGTTGCGCGTCTGGACTCCCCGACCCTCACTGCGCCTCACCAGGCACTCCGACCGCGACCCAGGTCAGGCGGCATTACCCGCTGAGTGTAAGCATATCAATAAGCGGAGGAAAAGAAACTTACAAGGATTCCCCTAATAACGGCGAGCAAACCGGGAACAACCCAGACTTAGAATCAGGCGTCTTTGTCGTCCGAATTGTAGTTTGGAGAAGCGTCCTCAGCGGCGGATCGGGCCCAAGTCACCTGGAAGGGGGGGCCGGACAAGGTGAGATCCCTGTCGTGCCCGGACCATGTCGCACCACGAGGCTCTGTCTACGAGTTGGGTTGTTTTGGAATGCAGCCTAAATCGGAGGGTGAATTCCGTCCAAGGCTAAACACTTGCGAGAGACCGATAGCGAACAACTACCGCAAGGGAAAGATGAAAAGGAATTTGAAAAGAGAGTCAAAGAGTTCTTGAAATTATCGGGAGGGAAGCGGATGGAGGCCGGTGATGCGCCACGATCGGATGTGGAACGGTGACGAGCCGGTCTGTCGATCGACTCGGGGCGTGGACCAACGTGGATTGGGGGAAGGACAAAGCTTGGGCTCTCGATACGACCATGGAACGCCGTCTCCCCGATTGTGGAAGGCAGCGTGCGCCTCCGGCGTGCTTCGGCATCTGCGCGCTCCGGACGCTGGCTTGTGGGCTCCCTATTTGACCCGTCTTGGAACACGGACCAAGGAATCTGACATGTGTGCGAGTCAACGGTCGAGTAAACCCGTAAGGCGTAAGGAAGCTGATTGATTGGATCCCCCTGAGGGGTGCACCGCCGGCCGACCCTGATCTTCTGAGAAGGGTTCGACTGTTAGCATACCTGTCGGGACCCGAAAGATGGTGAACTATGCCTGAGCGGGGTAAAGCCAGAGGAAACTCTGGTGGAGGCCCGCAGCCATACTGACGTGCAAATCGATCGTCTGACTTTGGTATAGGGGCGAAAGACTAATCGAACCGTATAATAGCTGGTTCCGTCTGAAGTTTCCTTGAGTATAGCTGGAGCTCGCATGCGAGTTCTATCGGGTAAAGCCAATGATTAGAGGCCTTGGAGGCGTAACGCCCTCGACCTATTCTCAAACTTTAAATAGGTAGGATGGTGCGACTGCTTTGTTGAGTCGCGCCACGGAATCAAGAGCTCCAAGTGCGCTATTTTTGGTAAGCAGAATTTGTGATGCAGGATGAATTGGAAGCCGGGTTATGGTGCCAAACTACGCGCTAACCAAGATCCCACAAAGGGTGTAGGTCAATTAAGACAGCAGGACGGTGGTCATGGAAGTCGAAATCCGCTAAGGAGTGTGTAACAACTCGCCTGCCGAATCAACTAGCCACGAAAATGGATGGAGCTTAAGCGCGCGATCTACACCTGATCGTCAGGGCAAGTGCCAGGCCCCGATGAGTAGGAGGGCGCGGAGGGTCTGCCGTCGTCGGGCGTGGCATGCCATTATAGCCCTTGGATAGCACACACGGTCGGACAACGTCGGACGTGGCATGCCATCATCGCCTTTGGACTAGCTGACACGGTCGGATGATATCGGGCATCGCATGCCATCATTGCCTTTGGACTAGCTGACACGGTCGGGCGACGCCGGGCGTGGCATGCCATCTTCGCCCTTGGGCAGCACAGACGGTAAGACGGCGTCGGGCGTGGCTTGCCATCATCGCCCTTGGACAGCACAGACGGTCGGCCGTCGTCGGGCGTGGCATGCCATCATATCCCTTGGAAAGCACAAATGGTCGGCCATCGTCGGACGTGCCTGCACACAGTGGTCAGCCGTGGCCTGCCCGCATCGGTCTTGGCTTGCGCGACATTGTTTGAGTTCTAAACGATAGATGCAGATGTTCATGTCGTACATAAATCAAAGGATTTCAATACAACCTCCATGAATAACAAACATATTCATCGACTTTCCATTATTTATTCTCTAACGTTTCCACCAAACGTGGCTCTTTTGCATCATTTTTATTACTTTTATAGTTCGTATGATATTGAAACATCTTTTATTTGTGCAAATTTATATTTTATCATTAATTTGACATGTTTAGAAGTGTTTTCGAGCATTTCTATATTTTTCCGACTTTTAATCGTTATTTTATAATTTTTTTTACGCTTTTTAATTTTTTACGTCTCCTTTTAAAAACTAAAATATATTAAATTTTTTATTTTAAGGTTCCCATATTTATTTGTGAATTTTCGGAGTTGATTTCATATTTTTTCTGAAATTTTCCCTATTTTTTATTAATTTATTACTAATTTTTCGAAATTTTCAAAAAAAATAAAAATTAAAAATAATATTGAAAAATATTTTTTTTATTTATATTGAAGTCATTTATGAAAGCTAATGTGTGTTTCTACCTTTGAACGTGCATATTTGGGTTGTACATTTCCATTATGATTCTCTGGAAAATCCATGTCTACTCCTGTCACATGGGTAAAACTTTTTTAAGCATACATAAGGGGGGTAGAGGTGTTGGAGGCAGACTGAGGCGCAGGCAGGCAGACGGCATAGGCATCCTGTGGAATTAGTAGGCGTGCTGCGTGGGCGCTTGCTGGCATGCATGGCTTGTTCGTGCTACGGTGTTGGGCATTTACAAAAACACGTCGGCGATGTCTACGGGTCAAGTGAGGCAAAGGCAGGAGTACGTCAAGGGCGTCCTACTGGCTTAGTAGGAGTACTGCGTGGGTGCTTGATGCAATGCATGGCTCGTCCGTGCTACGCCATTGGGCGTCTACAAAAATGTGCTAGCGACGTTTGCGGGGCGGTTGCGGCGAAGGACGGCGAACGTCAACGGCGTCCTGTGGGCTTAGTAGGCGCGCTGCGTGGGCGCTTGATGGCATGCATGGCTCGTCCGTGCTACGCCATTTGGAGTTTACAAAACAAGCCCGCAACGTCTGCGAGGCATTTGAGGCGGTGGCAGGTGGACATGGGCGTCCTATGGGCTTAGTAGGTGTGCTGCACGGGCGCTTGACGGCATGCATGGTTTGTCCGTGCTACGCCGTTGGGTGTCAACAAAAACATGCCAGCGACGTCTGCAGGGCAACTGAGGCAAAAGCAGGCAGACATCAAGGGCGTCATGTGGGCTTAGTAGGCGTGTTGCGTGGGCGCTTGACGACATGCATGGCTCGTCCATGCTATGCCTTTGGGCGCTTACAAAAACATGCCAGCGACGTCTGCGGGGCGACCGTGCGCTGCCGAGGGAACTTCTCAAGATCCGTTTATAATGGCGTTTGGTGTGGAAGCGGCAGTGCTTTTTGCGAGTGGTGAGTTCTAGAGCTCCTGTTACGGCTAACTCTAGGGGCCACATGCACCGCACGTAAGGCCATGTACGGCTAGGGGCCTATCCTGAGATGTCGGCGGGAGCCTCGGGAAGAGTTATCTTTTATATTTAACAGCCTTCCCACCCTGGAATCGGCTCACCCTGAGGTAGGGTCCAGCGGCTCGAAGAGCACCGCACATCGTGTGGTGTCCGGTGCTCTCACGGCGGCCCTTGAAAATCTGGAGGACCGAATGCCGTCCATGCCCGGTCGTACTCATAACCGCATTAGGTCTCCAAGGTGAACAACCTCTGGTCGATTGAACAATGTAGGCAAGGGAAGTTGGCAAAATTGATCCGTACCTTTGGGAAAAGGATTGGCTTGGAGGGCTGTGCACGGGGATCCAAGTCCCAAACCCGTCGGCTGTCGGTGGACTGCTCGAGCTGCTCCCGTGGCGAGAGCGTGTTGCCGCGTGCCGGACGGGGGAAGGACTAGGAACGGTTCCTTCGGGGGCCTTCCTCGGGTGTCGAACAAACAACTCAGAACTTGTACGGACAAGGGGAATCCGACTGTTTAATTTAAACAAAGCATTGCGATGGTCCCAACGGATGTTTACGCAATGTGATTTCTGCACAGTGCTCTGAATGTCAAAGTGAAGAAATTCAACCAAGCGCGGGTAAACGGCAGGAGTAACTATGACTCTCTTAAGGTAGCCAAATGCCTCGTAATCTAATTAGTGACGTGCATGAATGGATTAACGAGATTCCCACTGTCCCTGTCTACTATCCAGCGAAACCACAGCCAAGCGAACGGGCTTAGAAGAATCAGCGGGGAAAGAAGACCCTGTTGAGCTTGACTCTAGTCCGACTTTATCAAATGACTTGAGAGGTGTAATATAAGTGGGAGTCGAAAGGCGAAAGTGAAATACCACTACTTTAAACGTTATTTTACTTATTCCGTGAATCGGAAGTGGGGCACTGCCCCTCTTTTTGGACCAAAGGCTCACTTCGCGGGCCGATCCGTGCAGAAGACATTGTCAGGTGGGGAGTTTCGCTTGGGCGGCACATCTTTTAAAAGATAACGCAGGTGTCCTAAGATGAGCTCAACGAGAACAGAAATCTCATGTGGTAAAGAAGGGTAAAAGCTTGTTTGATTTTTATTTCCATTACGAATACGAACCGTCTAAGCATGGCCTAACGATCCTTTAGACCATTGGAATTCAAAGATAGAAGTGTCAGAAAAGTTACCACTGGGATAACTGTCTTGTGGCAGAAAAGCGTTCATAGCGACATTGCTTTTTGATCCTTCGATGTCGGCTCTTCCTATCATTGTGAAGCAGAATTCACCAAGTGTTGGATTGTTCACTCACCAATAGGAAACGTGAGCTGGGTTTAGACCGTCGTGAGACATGTGAGTTTTACCCTACTGATGGCAGTGTCGTAATAGTAATTCAACCTAGTACGAGAGGAAACGTTGATTCACACAATTGGCCATCGCACTTGGTTGAAAAGCCAGTGGTGCGAAGCTACCGTGTGCTGGATTATGATTGAACGCCTCTAAGTCAGAATCCGGGCTAGAAACGACACATGCACACGACGTCCGCTTTCCGAACCGCAGTAGGGGCCTATGGCCTCCAAGGGCACGTATCATTGGCTAAGTCGCTGCGATGGAAGCATCGCGGTGACCGCCTTAAAGTACAATTTCCATCGAGAGGCGGGTAGAATCCTTTGTAGACGACTAAAATACACGATGGGGTTTATTAAGTGGCAGAGTGGCCTTGCTGCCACGATCCACTGAGATTCAGCCCTTTGTTGCTCCGATTCGTCCCCCCCCACACTCCCCCTCCCCCAAAATCAAATCCAATCATTTCTAACTTTTCAAAAGAGAGACTCGCGTGCTATACGTTCTACGATAATCAAACACTTGTCCGATAACTAAGCCCCGTTGCGAGGTTTTCGTGACGTTAAGTTCACTTATCAAGCCTAATGACATATTAAGGGACTAATGACATGTCACTATAGGTTTTCGGGATGTCAGGTGCAATTTTTAAAGCCAAGTTAGATGTCAAGGGGAAAATGGGTCTGCGTACGCAGCACGTTTGCGGCCAAGCGGCATCAGACAACACCTGCGCAGAACAGGCGTGGCATGCCATCACCGCCCTTGGACAGCACACACGGCCGAACGACATCGGGCATGCAATGCCATCACCGCCCTGGGACAGCACACACGGTCGGACGACGTCGGGCGTGGCATGACATCACCACCCTTGGACAGCACACACGGTTGAACGACGACTGGCATGGCATGACATCACCGCCCTTTGACTGCACGCACGATTGGACGACGTCGGGCGTGGCATGACATCACCACCCTTGGACAACACACAGCCGGCAACGTCGGGCGTCGCATGACGTCACCACCCTTGGACAACACACACAGTCGTCAACATTGGGCGTGGCAAGACATCACCGCCCTTGGACAGCACACACGGTCGGACGACGTTGGGCGTGGTATGACATCACAGCCCTTGGACAGGACACACAGTCGAACGATGTCAGGCGTGGCATGACATCATCACCCTTGGACTGCACGAACGGTCGGACGACGTCGGGCGTGGCATGACATCACCGCCCTTGGACAGCACACACGGTCGGCCTACGTCAGGCGTGGCATGACATCACTGCCTTTTGACAGCACACACGGTCAAACGACGTTGGGCGTGGCATGCCATCATCGCCTTTGGGAAGCACACACGGTCGAACGACGTCGGGCGTGGCATGACATCACCGCCTTTGGATAGCACACACGGTGGAATGACATCGAGCGTAATAGGCCATCACTACCTTTGGACAGCACACACGGTCAAACGACGTCGGGTATGACAAGCCATCATCGTCTTAAGGCAGCACAAACGGTCAAACGACGTCAGGCGTTGCATTATATCACTGCCTTTGGATAGCACACACGGTCGAACGACGTTAGGCGTGGCATAACATCACCGCCTTGGGGCAGCACACACGGTTGAACAACGTCGAGCGTGGCATGCCATCATCGCCTTAAGGCAGCGCAAACGATCAAACAACGTCGAACGTGGCATGACATCACCGCCCTTGGACTGCTCGCACGGTCAGCAATGTTGGGCGTGGCACGACATCACCGCCTTTGGACAGCACACACGGTCGAATGACGTCGGGCGTGACATGATATCACCGCCTTTGGACAGCACACACGGTGGAACGAAGTTGGGCGTGACATGCCATCACCGCCTTTGGATAGCACACACGGTCGAACGACGTCGGGCATGGCAAAACATCACCGTCTTTGGACAACACACACGGTGGAACGATATCGGGTGTGACATGCCATCACCGCTTTTGGACACCACACACGGTCGAACGACGTCCGGCGTGGCATGCAATCATCTCCTTTGAGCAGCACACACAGTCGAACGACGTCGGGCATGGCATGACATCACCGCCTTTGGACAACACACACGGTCAAACAACGTCAGGCGTGACATGCCATCAGCGCCTTTGGACAGCATACACGGTCGATTGACGTTGGGCGTGGCATGCCATCATCACGTTTGGGTAGCACACACAGTCGAACGACATCGGGCGTGGCATGCCATCATCACCTTAAGGCAGAAACGGTCAAACGACGTCGGGCGTGGCATGACATCACTGCCCTTGGACTGCATGCACGGTCGGCAACGTCGGGCGTGGCATGACATCAGCTCCCTTGGACAGAACACATAGTCGGCAACGTTGGGCGTGGCATTCCATCACCGCCCTTGGACAGCACACATAGTCAGACTACGTCAGGCGTGGCATGACATCAACGCCCTTGGGCAGCACACACGGTCGGCAACATCGGGCGTGGCATGACATCACTGCCCTTGGACAGCACACACGGTCGACAACGTCGGGCGTGGCATGACATCACCGCCCTTGGACAGCACACACGGTCGGCAACATCGGGTTTGGCATGCCATCATCTCCTTTGGGCAGCACACACAGTCGAACGACGTTGGGCGTGGCATGCCATCATCGCCTTTGGACTAGCTCACATAGTCGGATGGCGTCGGGTTTGGCATGCCTTTATCTCCCTTGGACGGCAAACACGGTTAAACGACTTTTGGCGTGGCATGCCATCATCGCCGGGCAACACACACGGTCGAACGATGTTAGGCGTGACATGACATCACCGCCTTTGAACAGCACACACGGTCGAACGACGTCAGGCGTGACATGCCATCATCGCCTTTGGGCAGCACACACGATCAAATGACGTCAGGCGTGGCATGCCATCATTGCCTTTGGGTAGAACACACGGTAGAACGACGTCGGGCGTGGCATGCCATCATAGCCCTTGGACGACAAACACGGTTTTACGACGTCAGGCGTGACATGCCATCACCGCCTTTGGAAAGCACACATGGTCGAACGACGTCGGGCTTGGCATGCCATCATCACCTTTGGGCAGCACACACGGTCGAATGATGTCAGGTGTGGCATGACATCACGACCTTTGGACAGCACACACGGTCGAACGACGTCGGACGTGAGATGCCATCACCGCCTTTGGACAGCACACACGATCGAACGACGTCGGGCGTGGCATGCCATCATCGCCTTTGGGAAGCACACACGATCGAACGACGTCGGGCGTGGCTTGCCATCATCGCCTTTGGGCAGCACACATGGTCGAACGACGTCAGGCGTGGCATGACATCACCGCCTTTTGACAGCACACACGATGGAACGACGTCAAGCGTCGCATGCCATCATCGCCTTTGGGCAGCACAGACGGTCGAACGACTTCGGGCGTGACATGCCATCATAGCCCTTGAATGGAAAACGCAGTCAAATGACCTCGGGCGTGACATGACATCACCGCCTTTGGATAGCACACACGGTGGAACGACGTCAGGCGTGACATGCCATCACCGCCTTTGGACAGCACACACGGTCGAACATCGTCGGGCATGGCATGCTGTCATCGTCTTTGGGAAGCACACAGTCGAATTACGTTGGGCGTGGCATGATATCATCGCCATTGGACAGCACACAAGTCGAACGACGTCGGGCGTGACATGCCATCACCGCCTTTGGACAGCACACACGGTGGAACGACGTCGGGCGTGGCATGCCATCATCATCTTTGGGCAGCACAAAAGGTCAAACGACGTCGGGCGTAGCATGAAATCAACGCCCTAGGAATGCATGCACGATTGGATGACGTTGGGCGTGGCATGACATCACCCCCTACGACAGCACACACAGTCGAACGACGTTAGGCGTGGCATGACATGACCGCCCTTGGACGGCAAGCACGCTCGAACGACGTCGGGCGTGGCATGACATCACCACCCTTGGATAGCACACACAATTGGCAACGTCAGGCGTGGCATGACATCACCGCCCTTAGACAGCACACACGGTTGGACGACATCGGGCATGGCATGACATCACCGCCCTTGGGCAGCACACACGGTCGTACTACGTCGAGCGTGCCATGACATCACCGCCTTTGCGCAGCACACACGGTCGAATGATGTCGGGCGTGGCATTCCATCATAGCCCATGGACGGAAAACATGGTCGCACGACGTCGGGCGTGCAATGCCATCATCATCTTTGGGCAGCACACACGGTTGAACGACGTCGGGCAAGGCATGCCGTCATGGCCCTTGGACACCACACATGGCCGAACGAAGTCTGGCGTGGCATGCCATCATAGCCGTTGAATGGCAAACAAGGTTGAACGACGTCGGGCGTGGCATGCCATCATCGCCTTTGGACTAGCTGACACAATCGGACGGTGCTGGGCGTGGCATGCCATCATCGCCCTTGGACGGGAATCACGGTCGAACGACATAGAGCAAGGCATGCCATCAACGCCTAGGGACAGCACACACGGAAGGACGACGTTGGGCGTGTCATGCTATCATTGCCTTTGGGCACCACAGACGACCGAATGACGTCGGGCGTGGCATGCCATCACCGCCCTTGGACAACACACATGGTCGGATGACGTTGGGCGTGGCATGCCATCACCGCCCTTGGACAGCACACACAGTAGGACTACGTCGGGCGTAGCATGACATCACCGCCTTAGGATAGCACACACGGTCGAAAGACGTCGGGCGTTGCCTGCCATCATCGCCTTTGGGCAGCACACACGGTCGAACGACGTCAGGCGTGGCATGCCATCATAGCCTATGGATGGCAAACACGGTCGAACGACGTCAGGCGTGACATGCCATCACCGCCTTTGGACAGCACACACGGTCGAACGACGTCAGGTAGGGCATGCCATCATCGCCTTTGGGCCGCACACACGGTCGAAAGATGTCGGGCATGGAATGATATCACCGTCTTTGGACGACAGCACACACGGTCAAATGACGTCGGGTGTTACATGCCATCACCGCCTTTTGACAGCACACACATCGAACGACGTCGGGCGTGACATTCCATCATCACCTTTGGGAAGCACACACGGTCTAGTTACGTCGGGCGTTGCATGCCATCATTGCCTTTGGGCAGCACAAACGGTCGAACGACGTCGTGCGTGGCATGCCATCATCGCCTTTGGGAAGCACACAAGGTCGAACGGCGTTGGGCGTGGCATGCCATCATAGCCCATGAACGGCAAACACAGTCGAACGACGTCAGAAATGACATACGATCATCGCCTTTGGACAGAACACACGGTCGAGCGACGTCGGGCGTGGCATGCCAGTATCACCTAAAGGCAGCTCACACAGTTGAAAGACGTGGGGCGTGGCATGATATCACCGCCTTTGGACAACACACACAGTCGAACGACGTCGGGCGTGACATGCCATCACCGCCTTTGGACAGCACACACGGTCGAACGACGCTGGGCATGGCATGCCATCATCACCTTTGGGCAGCATAAACGGTCGGACGGCGTCGGGCGTGGCATGCCATCGTCGCCCTTGGACGGCAAACACGGTAGAACGACGTCGGGCGTGGAATGACATCATCTCCTTTGGGCAGTACGCACGGTCGACATCGTCGGGCGTGGCATGCCATCATGGCCCTTGAACACCACACATGATCAAACGAAGTCGGTCGTGGCATGCCATCATAGCCCTTGAACGGCAAACAAAGTTGAATGACGTTGGGCGTGGCATGCCATCATCGCCTTTGGACTAGCTGACACCATCGGACGGCATAGGGCGTGGCATGCCATCATCGCCCTTGGATAGGAAACACGGTCGAACGACGTAGAGCGTGGAATGCCATCAACACCTTGGGACAGCACACACGGAAGGACGACATCGGGCGTGGCATGCCATAACCACCCTTGGACAGCACACATGGTCGGATGACGTCGGGCGTGGCATGCCATCACTGCCCTTGGACAGCACACGGTAGGACGACGTCGGGCGTGGCATGAGATCACCGCTCTTGGACTGCACGCATGGTCTTACTACGTCGGGCGTGGCTTGACATCACCACCTTTGGACAGCACACACGGTCGAACCACGCATGGTATGGCATGACATCACCGCCCTTGAACTGCACGCACGGTCAGACGACATCGGGCGTGGCATGACATCACTGCCTTTGGACAGCACACACGGTCGGCAACATCCGGCGTGGCATGACATCGCCGCTCTTGGACAACACGCATGGTTTGACGACATCGGGCGTGGCATGACATCACCGCCTTTGGGCAGAACACACGGTCGGACTACGTCGGGCGTGGCATGACATCTCCTCCTTAGGACAGCACACACGGTCGAACAACGTAGTGAGTGGCATGCCATCATCGCCTTTGGGCAGCACACATAGTCGAATGACGTCGGGCGTGGCATACCATCATAACCCATGGATGGCAAACACGATCGAACGACGTCGGGCGTGGAATGCCATCATAGCCTTTGGGCAGCACACACGGTTGAACGACGTCGGGCGTGACATGACATCATGGCCCTTGGACACCACACACGGTCGAACGAAGTCAGGCGTGGCATGCCATCATAGCCCTTGAACGGCAAACAAGGTTGAACGACGTCAGGCGTGGCATGCCATCATCGCCTTTGGACTAGCTCAGACACTGAGACGGCGTCGGGCGTGGCATGCCATCATCGCCCTTGGACGTGAAACATGGTCGAATGACGTAGAGCGTGGCATGCCATCAACACCTTGGGAAAGCACACACGGAAGAACGACGTCGGGCGTGGCATGAAATCACCGCCCTTGGACAGCACACACGGTCGAACAACGTCGGGCGTGGCATGACATCACCGCCCTTGGACAGCACAGGCAATCGGCAACGTCGGGCGTGGCATGACATCACTGCCATAGGACAGTGTCGCGCCCCATTTTTGCAGAAAACGGGTTTTGTGCACGACCTAACAACTATTTTGGGATTTTCGAGTTTGGAGTCGCCACCTAATGAATTAAGGCGCGTTAGGGCACCTATCTAACCTAACTAAATCTAACTAAGGTCAACGAGCCAGAGATTAGGGTAAGGGTTCAAATTACCTCGAGGGGAAGGTGTTAGGCATCCCTCGAGGTCCACAAGTGTGGGTCCCGGCCGTATCTCATGCAATCTATGTGGGGTTACAATTAGCAATCAAGGTCACTTCATTTTATTAATTTATTTAATCTTGCTAAGTGATATAAAACAAATAATACTATTTTATTATTTTTCATTAATTTGAGCATGCATGGCTAGGTGATAGCAATAAATAAACAATCAAGTTTTATTTTTTATTTAAGCATATGAGACTAAGTTATAAACAAAATCTGTAAATATTAAGCAATTAATATGTGAGAAAATAGTGTTTTGAAAATTGAGCAAGTTTTGAATATGAATATTTTTATTTTGAAAAAATGTTTGTTTCTTCATAGGGATGATTCCGCGATATTGTTGATCGCGCTCCTCCACCATAGAAACAATTTTGGTTTGAGGTCGGTCTAAAAATAATTTATGTTTTTGAAAATGATTTAAAAGATTTAGTTTACATGTAGGCACATAAATATTTACACATAAATACACATAATTCTTTGGTAGATGGTACTTCCGGGGACGCATCGGGTTTAAAAATTTGAACTAGACCTCGTAGTTCCTTTGACTTTCCCACTAACGATAGGTTAGGAGATAGTGCTTATAATTTATTTTAAAAAATAAACAATGTCATAATCAATCCAATGTTTTAAAGGATGATTGAATAATGACTCTTAAGAAAATTATGTTGCAAAACTTTGTAAGTAAGAAAAAAACTAGTAGAACATTAAGGTAGTAAATTTATTAAATGCAAAGGTTTTGATATGAAATATTAAAAATCCAAGTAGTTTGTTAAATGCATGAAATGATTTTAATTTATTATCACTATTATTTTAAGGAAACAACATATTGCATCATAAATGCGAAAATTTTCAAGATTACTAATTAAATAATATCAACTAATTTTAGGGGGAGGGCACAAATATGCACAACAAATTTTATTTTTATTATGGATATGCTAAAAGTTTAAGCCTATAGACATGATTTCTACGTGACAAGACAATGTTAAAAAGTTATAACATTTTTTAAAACACCTAATCAGCCTACTTAATTATTACGATTTGATTTTAATATTCAAAAATTAATGGAATCTAGTTTTTTATTTTTTTAGACTTATTAACAAAAGCGTCAAGCAAATTGAAAATTGGTTAGATTATAACACCTACAAACAATGATTCTAGGTGGTTAAAAATAAACCTAAAGGCATGATTTCTAAAAAAATTTACAATGAACAAGTAGGCATGTAAATCCCCCTCCCCTAGACGATCCCCCAAATAAATTTATATATATGATCTTTAGAGTTACAAATGTTACAACATTCGAATAAATAAAATAAAAAGAAAAAAAAATAATATATGTATATATATATATATATATATATATATATATATATATATAGAGAGAGAGAGAGAGAGAGAGAGAGAGAGAGAGATTCAAATAAACAAATAAATCTTTCTTCGTGGTTAATCTTCAACTTGAACTTCAAGTTTGAAACCTGTCAAAGCAATCAAATAACTACACAAGTAATCACATTTATTAGTCAAGGTGAGACAATATGCAATTGTTTAATGACGAATTCTACATATAAAAAAAACAGACAATAGCTTACACAAATGTGTGAATGTAAAGATAGTGTAAATGTTAAGAATACTAACCAGTCAAGCAAAATAAATTGATTAACTTTTACTCGAACAAAGTAGCAAAATAGCGAAGAAGAACACTTGAATAATTACCGGAATCTTAATGTATTGTTAGAGTAGCAAGAGAGCAATGAGAGAAGGAAGAGTGATGAGAGAACTTGTGATTGAGAGTGAATGAGTGTATTCATTGATGAAGGGAGGGGGTCTTATTTATATAGCAAGGAGGAGGAAACAAATAAGGAAAAGAAATACTTAAAGGGATCAATTAAATATATTGTTTTCCTTATTATAAAAGAGGACCAAATCTGAATATTTTAAAATAATTTATTATCATAATACAAACAAGTAAGGAATAAATATTTTTATTCATAAGGAAAAATAGATCAATTAAACTTATTTTCCTTAACAAGTAGAGAGTAAAATCAGTACAATCCTTTTTACCTTAATTAAATATCACTTTTCTAAAAATATAACAACTAAGAATATATTTGAAGTCAATACAAGGTAAAATAAAATACTCAATTAAAAATGACAATAATATTTTAAAAGATATAAGAAATCTGCAACTACTATTGAAAATTACAAGACTTATCATAACAAATAATAATCAAAGTGAAACCAATATATAGTTAGCATGTCAATACCCAAATCACATTTAGTAGACTTAATGGGAGGCAGGAACTGATTATCATACAATGTTGTTTTCAACACGGCTAAAACACATGTACTTTACGAATTTTCAAGAAAAAAATCAACAAGAACAGTCCATAGGATCAAGCAAATCACAATATATTTTCATACTCATAGCAAAATATTTCTTAAAAAATGCATAACATTAGGCGAATAAAACATCTAAATAAAAAAACTAAAACAGAAACTAACCCAGACGGATCTGTTGAAATTCATCTTAAAATCAGCCGCAATATGTTGAGATATCAATAGAATCTACGCCGTTCATTAGCTGAACTTGCTGGCCGGAAACAAGGGAAAAACAAGGCTCGCCGGAGTCTGTTGTTGCTGCTGTCTCGTCGTGATGTTGCTGTTGCTGTCTCGTCGAGATGATGCTGCCGGTTTTCCCTGCAAAAGGAGGAGAGAAAGCGGAAGAGAAAGGGGAAAAGAAGAGACGGGAGGGGAGAGAGGAGAAGGGGAGAGAAAGAGGGAGAAGCGGGCCGATGGGAGAGAAAGAGAAAGGGAGAAGAGGTGTCCAGCGACTGACTTCGCCGGAGCTGCCACTGGTCGCCTGACTTCGTCGGAGAGGAGAAGAGGAGAGAAGGAAATAGGGAAGAGAGGAGAGAAAGAAAAGATGGAGGCGGGGAGAGTGAGAAGGAGGGGAAGGGAGGCGGCTGGAGAGGGGTGGCGACAGAGGGGCGTTGCCACCTCTGGATGATGGCCTCGCCGGCCAGAAAAAGGAAGAAGGAGGAGCGGCGCTGGAGAAAGAGAGAGAGAGTGTGGCGGCTGCCAAGGAGTGAGGGAGAAGAATGGGTTAAAATTTTAGGTTTTGGGGTCTTTTGGTGTTGAGAAAATAATAGATTTAATCACAACCGTTGATCTAATTTGAAATGAGGGGCTAGGATTCGATTAATAAAATAGATGGATGAGATTAAAAGTTGAGATGTATTGAAATCAGATTGGATTGCATATGGATTGGCTACAATTGCAATTAAAATGGCTAGAATTGAAATGAGAGAGAGGCTATGATTGTAATAAAAACTTAATTGGAGTAGCTAGAATTGAAAGAAATAACGATAGAATAGGCTAGAATTTAAAAAATTTAAGGGAAGTGTAGGACTTACTATTTAATTAAAATACTACATATATTAAAATATTTTTATATAATTGAAAATCATTTAAATTTTAACATTTGAAATTCATTAATAATTTTAAAATATTTTAATGATATTTACGATAACTTTATAAAGTAAAACATACTAAAACATATAATTTTCAAGCAAAGTCGGCAAAAAAATTCTAAAATTTAAAATACATATTTAATTGAATAGTATTCCTAAAATGGTCAAAGGTCGGTCAAAATTGGGTGTCAATAGACAGCACACGGTCGGACGACGTCAGGCATGGCATGACATCACCGCCCTTGGGCAGCACACACGGTCGGATACATCAGGCGTGGCATGACATCACCGCCTTTGTACATCACACATGGTCGAAGGACGTCAGGTGTGGCATGCCATCATCGCCTTTGGACTGCATACACGGTCGAACGATGTCGAGCGTGGCATTCCATTATCGCCTTAGGGCAGCACACACGCTCGAACTATGTCGGGCATGGCATGCCATCATCGCCTTTGGGAAGCACAAACGTTCGAACGACGTCGGGCGTGGCATGCCAACATCACCTTTGGGCAGCACACACGGTCGAACGACGTCGGGCGTGGCATGCCAGCAACGCCTTTGGGCAGCACACACGGTCGAAAGACGTCGGGCGTGGCATGACATCACCTCCTTTGGACAGCGCACACGGTCAAATGACATCGGGCGCGACATGCCATCACCGTCTTTGGAAAGCACACACGGTCAAACGACGTCGAAGTGGCATTCCATCATCACCTTTGGGCAGCAGAAATGGTCGGATGGCGTCGGGCGTGGCATGCCATCATCGCCCTTGGACGGCAAACATAGTAGAACGATGTCGGGTGTGGCATGCATCATCGCCTTTGGGCAGCACACACGTTCGAACGACGTCGGGCGTGGCATGCCATCATGTCCCTTGGATAGCACACACGGTCGAAAGACATCGGGAGTGGCATGCCATCATAGCCCTTGAACGAAAAACAAGGTTGAACGACGTCGGGTGTGGCATACCACCATCGCCTTTGGACTAGCTGACACGGTCGAACGGCGTCGAGCGTGGCATTCCATTATCGCCTTTGGGAAGCACACACGGTCGAACGACGTCGAGCGTGGCGTGGCATTATCTCCTTTAGGCAGCACAAACGGTCGAACGACCTCAGGCGTGGCATGACCTCACCGCCCTAGGACTGCACGCACGGTCGGACGACGTCGGGCGTGGCATGACATCACCGCCCTTAGACAACACACACGGTCGAACGACGTTAGGCGTGGCATGACATCACCGCCCTTGGACGGCACGCACGGTCGATTGACGTCGGGCATGGCATGACATCACCACCCTTCGACAGCACAGACAATCGGCAACGTCGGGCGTGGCATGACATCACCGCCATAGGACAGCACATGGTCGGACGACGTCGGGCATGGCATGACATCACCATCCTAGGGCAACACACACGGTCGGACTACGTCAAGCGTGGCATGACATCACCACCTTTGTACAGCACACACGGTCAAATGACGTCGGGCGTGGCATGCCATCATCGCCTTTGGGCAGCACACACGGTCGAACGAAGTCGGGCGTGGCCTGCCATCATAGCCGTTGAACGACAAACAAGGTTGAATGACATCAGGCGTGGCATGCCATCATCGCCTTTGGACTAGCTGACACAGTTAGACGGCGTCGGGCGTGGCATGCCATCATCGCCCTTTGACGGGAAACACGATCGAACGACGTAGAGCGTGGCATGCCATCAACGCCTAAGGACAGCACACAAGAAAGGATTACAACGGGCGTGGAATGCCATCATCTCCTTTGGGCAACACAGACGGGACGACGTCGGGCGTGGCATGCCATCACTGCCCTTGGACAACATACACGGTAGGACGACATCGGGCGTGGCATGACATCGCCGCTCTTGGACAGAACGCATGGTCGGACGACATCGGGCATGGCATAACATCACCGCCCTTCGACAGAACACACGGTCAAAGTACGTCGCGCGTGGCATGACATCACCGCCCTTGGACAGCACACACGGTCGAACGACGTCAGGCGTGGAATGCCATCACCGCCCTTGGACGAGACGTATGGTCGAACGACGTCGGGCGTGGCATGACATCACCACCCTTGGACAGCACAGACAATTGGCAACGTCGGGCATGACATGACATCACCGCCCTTGTGCAGCACACACGGTCGAACTACGTCAGGCGTGACATGAAATCACCGCCTTTGTACAACACACACGGTCGATCGACGTCGGGCGTGGCATGCCATGATCGCCTTTGGGCAGCACATACGATCGAACGACGTCGGGCGGGGCATGCCATAATAGCCCATGGACGGCAAACAAGGTCGAACGACATCAGGCGTGACATGTCATTACCGCCTTTGGACAGCACACACGGTTGATAGACGTCAGGCGTGGCCTGCCATCTTACCTTTGGGAAGCACACACGGTCGAAAGACGTCGGGCGTGGTATGATATCACCACCTTTGGGCAGCACACACGGTCAAACGATGTTGGGCGTGACATCACATCACCGCCTTTAGACAGAACATACGGTCGAACGAATTCGGGCATGGCATGCCATCATAGCCCTTGAATGTTAAACAAGGTTGAATGACGTCAGGCGTGGCATGCCATCATCGCCCTTGGACGGGAAACACGGTCGAACGATGTAGAGCGTGTCATGCCATCAACGCCTAAGGACAGCACACAAGAAAGGACGACGTCGAGCGTGGCATGCTATCATCTCCTTCGGGCAGCACAGACGGTCGGACGATGTCGGGCGTGGCATGCCATCACCGCCCTTGGACAGCACACATGGTCGGATGACGTCAGGCGTGGCATGACATCGCCTCTCTTGGACAGCATACACGGTAGGACGACGTCGGGCGTGGCATGACATCGCCGCTCTTGGACAACACGCATGGTCGGACGACATCGGGCATGGCATGACATCACCGCCCTAGGGCAGAACACATGGTCAGACTACGTCGAGTGTGGCATAACATCACCTCCTTTGGACAGTACACACGGTCAAACGACGTTGTGCGTGGCATACCATAATCGTCTTTGGGCAGCATACACGGTCGAATGACGTCGGGGGTGGCATACCATCATAGCCCATGGATGGCAAACACGGTCGAACGACGTCGGGCGTGGAATGCCATCATCGCCTTTGGGCAGCACACACGGTCGAACGACGTCGGGCGTGGCATGCCATCATGGCCCTTGGACACCACACACGGTCAAACGAAGTCGGGCGTGGCATGCCATCATAGCCCTTGAACGGCCAGCAAGGTTGAACGACGTCAGGCGTGGCATGCCATCATCGCCTTTGGACTAGTTGACACACTCAGACGACGTCGGGCGTGGCATGCCATCATCGCCCTTGGACGGGAAAAATGGTCGAACGACGTAGAGCGTGGCATGCCATCAACGCCTTGGGATAGCACACACGGAAAAAATACGTCGGGCGTGGCATTACATCACCGCCCTTGGACAGCACACATGGTCGAACGACGTTGGGCATGGCATGACATCACCGCCCTTGGACAGCACAGACAATCGGCAACGTCGGGCGTGGCATGACATCACCGCCATAGGACAGCACACGGTCGGACGACGTCAGGCATGGCATGAAATCACCGCCATTGGGTAGCACACACAGTCGGATACGTCAGGGGTGGCATGACATCACCGCCTTTGTACAGCACACACGGTCGAACGACGTCGGGCGTGGCATGCCATCATCGCCTTTGGACAGCACAGACGGTCGAACGACGTCGAGCGTGGCATTCCATTATCGCCTTTGTGCAGAACACACGGTCGAACTACGTCAGGCGTGGCATGCCATCATCACCTTTGGGAAGCACAAACGATCAAACGACGTCGGGCGTGGCATGCCAACATCACCTTTGGGAAGCAGACACGGTGGAACGACGTCGGGCGTGGCATGCCAGCATCACCTTTGGGCAGCACACACGGTAGAAAGACGTCGGGCGTGGCATGACATCACCTCCTTTGGACAGCGCACACGGTCGAACGACGTCGGGCACGACATGCCATCACCGCCTTTGAAAAGCACACACGGTCGAACGACATCGGGCGTGGCATGCCATCATTACCTTAGGGCAGCGAAATTGGTCGGACGGCGTCAGGCGTGGCAAGCTATCATCGCCCTTAGATGGCAAACACGGTCGAATGACATCGGGTGTGGCATGCATCATCGCCTTTGGGCACCACACACAGTCGAACGACGTCGGGTGTGGCATGCCATCATGGCCCTTGGATAGCACACACGATCGAACGACGTCGGGCGTGGCATGCCATCATAGCCCTTATATGGCAAACAAGGTTGAACGTTGTCGGGCGTGGCATACCATCATCGCCTTTGGACTAGCTTACACAGTCGAATGTCATCGAGCGTGGCATTCCATTATCGCCTTAAGGCAGCACACACGGTCGAACGACGTCAAGCGTGGCATGCCATTATCTTCTTTAGGGAACACAAACGGTCGAACGACATCAGGCATGGCATGACATCACCGCCCTAGGACTGCACGCACGGTCAGACGACATTGGGTGTGGCATGACATCACCGCCCTTGGAATACACACACGGTCGAACGACGTCGGGCGTGGCATGACATCCCCGCCCTTGGACGACATGTACGGTCGAACGACGTCGGGCGTGGCATGACATCACCACCCTTGGACAGCACAGACAATCGGCAACGTCGGGCGTGGAATGACATCACCGCCATAGGACAGCAGACGGTCGAACGACGTCGAGCGTGGCATGCGATTATCTCCTTTAGGTAGCACAAACAGTCGAACGACGTCGGGCATGACATGACATCACCGCCCTAGGACTGCACGCACGGTCGGACGACGTCGGGCGTGGCATGACATCACCGCCCTTGGGCAGCACACACGATCGGACTACGTCAGGCGTGGCATGAAATCACCTCCTTTGTATAGCACACATGGTCGAACAATGTCGGGCGTGGCATGCCATCATCGCATTTGGAAAGCGCACCAATCGAAGGACGTCGGGCGGGGCATGCCATAATAGCCCATGGACGGCAAACACGGTCGAACGACGTCCGGCGTGACATGCCATCACCACCTTTGGACAGCACACACGGTCGAACGACGTCGGGCGTGGCATGCCATCTTCCCTTTGGGAAGCACACACTGTCGAAAGACGTCGGGCATGGTATGACATCACCGCCTTTGGGCAGCACACACGGTCAAACAACGTCGGGTGTGACATCACATCACCGCCTTTAGACAGCGCACACGGTCGAACGATTTCGGGCGTGGCATGCCATTATAGCCCTTGAACGACAAACAAGGTTGAATGACGTCAGGCGTAGCATGCCATCATCGCCTTTGGACTAGCTGACACAGTCGGGCGTGGAATGCCATCATCGCCCTTGGACGGGAAACACGATCGAATGACTTAGAGCGTGGCATGCCATCAACGCCTAAGGACAGCACACAAGAAAGGACGACGTCGGGCGTGGCATGCTATCATCTCCTTTGGGCAGCACAGACGGTCGGACGACGTCGGGCGTGGCATGCCATCACCGCCCTTGGACAGCACACATGGTCGGACGACGTCGGGCGTGGCATGCCATCACCGCCCTTAAAAAGCATACACGGTAGGAGGACGTCGGGCGTGGTATGAGATCATCGCTCTTGGACTGCACGCATGGTCGGACTACGTCGGGCGTGGCATGACATCACAACCTTTGGACAGCACACATGGTAGAACGACGCGTGGCATGGCATGACATCATCGCCCTTGAACTGCAAGCACGGTCAGACGACATCTGGCGTGGAATGACATCACTGCCTTTGGACAGCACACACGATCGGCAACATAAGGCGTGGCATGACATCACCGCTCTTGGACAGCACGCATGGTCGGACGACATCGGGCATGGCATGACATCAGCGCCCTTGGGCAGCACACACGGTCGGACTACGTCGGGCATGGCATGACATCACAACCTTTGGACAGCACACACGGTCGAACGACGCCAGGCGTGGCATGCCATCATCGCCTCTCAGCAGCACACACGTTGGAATGACGTCGGCATGGTATGCCATCATAGCCCATGGATGGCAAAAACGATCAAACGATGTCGGGCGTGGAATGCCATCATCGCCTTTGAGCAGCACACACGATCGAACGATGTCGGGCGTGGCATGCCGTCATAGCCCTAGGATACCACACACGGTCGAACGAAGTCGGGCGTGGAATGCCATCATAGCCCTTGAACGACAAACAAGGTTGAACGACGTAAGGCGTGGCATGCCATCATCGCCTTTGGACTAGCTGACACAGTCGGACGGCATCGGGCGTGGCATGCCATCATCGCCCTTGGACGGGAAACACGGTCGAACGACGTAGACCGTGGCATGACATCAACGCCTTGGGACAGCACACACGGAAGAACGACGTCGGGCGTGTCATGCTCTCATCGACTTTGGGCAGCACAGACGGTCGGACGAGGTCGGGCGTGGCATGCCATCACCACCCTTGGACATCACACACGGTCGGATGATGACGGGCGTGGCATTCCATCACCGCCCTTGGACACCACACACGGTAGGACGACGTCGGGCGTGGCATGACCTCACCACCCTTGGGCAGCACACACGGTCGGACTACATCGGGCGTGGCATGACATCACCACCTTTGGATAGCACACACGGTGTAACGACATCGGGCGTGGCATGCCATCATTGCCTTTGGGCAGCACACACGATCGAATGACCTCAGGCGTGGCATGCCATCATATCCTTTGGACGGCAAACACGGTCGAACGACGTCAAGCGTGACAAGCCATCACCGCCTTTGGAAAGCACACATGGTCGAACATCTTCGGGCGTGGCATTGCATCATCGCCTTTGGGCAGCACACACGGTCGAACGACGTTGGGCGTGGCATGACATCACTACCGTTGGACAGCACATACAGTCAAACGACGTAGGGCGTGACATGCCATCATCGCATTTGGACAACACACACGGTCGAACGATGTCCAGCATGGCATTCCAATATCGCTATTGGGCAGCACACATGGTCGAACGACGTCTGGTGTGGCATGCCATTATATCCTTTGGGCAGCACACACGGTCGAACGACGTCGGGCGTGGCATGACATCACTGCCCTAGGACTACACGCACGGTTGGACGATGTAGGGCGTGGCATGACATCACCGCCCTTGGACAGCACACACGATCGAACAATGTCGGGCCTGGCATGACATCACCGGCCTTGGACGGCACGCACGGTCATACGACGTCGGGCAAGGCATGACATCACCGCCAGTGGGCAGCACACACGATCGAATGACATCGGGCGTGGCATGCCATCATATCCTTTGTACAGCACACACGGTTGAACGACGTCGGGCGTGGCATGCCATCATCGCCTTTGGGCAGCACACACGGTCGAACGAAGTCAGGCGTGGCATGCCATCATAGCCCTTGAACGACAAACAAGGTTGAATGACGTCAGGCGTGGCATGCCATCATCGCCTTTGGACTAGCTGACACAGTTAGACGGCGTTGGGCGTGGCATGCCATCATCGCCCTTTGACGGGAAACACGGTTGAACGACGTAGAGCGTGGCATGCCATCAACGCCTAAGGACAACACACAAGAAAGGATTACGTCGGGCGTGGAATGCCATCATCTCCTTTGGGCAGCACAGACGGGAAAACGTCGGGTGTGGCTTCCTATCACCGCCCTTGGACAGCACACATGGTCGGATGATGTCGGGCGTGGCATGCCATCACCTCCCTTGGACAGCATACACAGTAGAACGACGTCGGGCGTGGCATTACATCACCGCTCTTGGACAGAACGCATGGTCGGACGACATCAGGCATGGCATGACATCACCACCCTTCGGCAGAACACACGGTCGGACTACGTCGGGCGTGGCATGACATCACCTCCTTTGGACAGCACACACGGTCGAACGACGTCATGCGTGGCATGCTATCATCGTTTTTGGGCAGCACACATGGTCGAATGACGTCCGGCATGGCATACAATCATAGCCCATGGATGGCAAACACGGTCGAACGACGTCGGGCGTGAAATGCCATCATCGCCTTTGGGTAGCACACACGGTCGAACGACGTCAGGCGTAGCATGCCATCATGGCCCTTGGACACCACACACGGTCGAACGACGTCGGGCGTGGCATGACATCACCGCCCTAGGACTGCACGCACGGTCGGATGACGTCGGGCGTGGCATGATATCACCGCCCTTGGACAGCACACACGGTCGAACGACGTCAGGCGTGGAATGCCATCACCGCCCTTGGACGAGATGTATGGTCGAACGACGTCGGGCATGGCATGACATCACCACCCTTGGACAACACAGACAATTGGCAACGTCGGGCATGGCATGACATCACCGCCCTTGGGCAGCACAGACGGTCGAACTACGTCAGGCGTGACATGACATCACCGCCTTTGTACAGCACACACGGTCGATCGACGTCGGGCGTGGCATGCCATCATCGCCTTTGGGCAGCACACACGATCGAACGACGTCGGGCGGGGCATGCCATAATAGCCCATGGATGGCAAACAAGGTCGAACGACGTAAGGCATGACATGCCATTACCGCCTTTGGACAGCACACACGGTCGATAGACGTCAGGCGTGGCATGCCATCTTAACTTTGGGAAGCACACACGGTCGAAAGACGTCGGGCGTGGTATGATATCACCGCCTTTGGGCAGCGCACACGGTCAAACGATGTCGGGCGTGACATCACATCACCGCCTTTAGACAGCACACACGGTCGAACGAATTCGGGCGTGGCATGCCATCATAGCCCTTGAATGTCAAACAAGGTTGAATGGTGTCAGGCATGGCATGCCATCATCGCCTTTGGACTAGCTGACACATTCGTATGGCGTCGCGCGTGGCATGCCATCATCGCCCTTTGACGGGAAACACGGTCGAACAACGTAGAGCGTGGCATGCCATCAACGCCTAAGGACAGCACACAAGAAAGGACGACGTCGAGCGTGGCATGCTATCATCTCCTTCGGGCAGCACAGACAGTCGGACGACGTCGGGCGTGGCGAGCCATCACCGCCCTTGGACAGCACACATGGTCGGATGACGTCAGGCGTGGCATGACATCGCCGCTCTTGGACAGCATACACGTTAGGACGACGTCTGGCGTGGCATGACATCGCCGCTCTTGGACAACACGCATGGTCGGATGACATCGGGCATGGCATGACATCACCGCCTCAGGGCAGAACACACGGTCAGACTACGTCGAGCGTGGCATGACATCACCTCCTTTGGACAGCACACACGGTCAAACGACGTTGTGCGTGGCATGCCATAATCGTCTTTGGGCAGCATACACGGTCGAATGGCGTCGGGGGTGGCATACCATCATAGCCCATGGATGGCAAATACGATCGAACGACGTCGGGCGTGGAATGCCATCATCGCCTTTGGGTAGCACACACGGTCGAACGACGTCGGGCATGGCATGCCATCATGGCCCTTGGACACCACACACGGTCAAACGAAGTCGGGCATGGCATGCCATCATAGCCCTTGAACGGCCAGAAAGGTTGAACGACGTCAGGCGTGGCATGCCATCATCGCCTTTGGACTAGTTGACACACTCAGACGGCGTCGGGTGTGGCATGCCATCATAGCCCTTGAATGGAAATCACGAGCAAACGTTGTCGGGCGTGGCATGCCATCACCGCCTTTGGACAGCGTACACGGTCAAACGACGTCGTGGGCAGTTCCCTTGTGTGAACCTTGGTCTTCCTCTAATAATCTTTGCAGTGATTAAATTCTCAACTCCCTTGGGCAGGAGTGCAACAGCGGGTGTAGCATTGGCCTTGCAAAGAAGGCATCGGCGTCTTCGCATGACATCTCATGTCAGGCGTCGGGGTGGATGCCGAGCGTGCATTGACGGAGCTATTCAGCTATGGCGCATGAGTGGTATTGGGCATTTGTTGGTAGGTTGGATCCCTGTTTCGAGAAGCGACGTCTTAACTCGCATGCCAATTCGGTGGCGGATGAAGCGCAATCTAGGATGGTCGGACGTCGGAATCTTGTGCTGGATACCTAATGCCTAGGCATTGTGCACGTGCAAATGGTCGCCTTTCTCCCTTCGAGTCCCATGTGCGGGGATAACCCAAAAGAGGCTTTTGCATCCCACGCCTTCCCTCGCTTCGTCGTGCAATGGCGTAATCCGTGAGCGGCGCCTCGAATTTTCAGATACTGTAGATATAGTAGGCATGGGGCCTTCATCGGCTTCTATCTGCCCAAAACAAATGCTCCTTGCGAATGACTATCGCGCTCTCCTTAGACCCGACCGTGACCGAAAGGGCACGTCGGTCTCATGCGGCGCGCGACGTTTTTGAGGAATGCTACCTGGTTGATCCTGCCAGTATTCATATGCTTGTAACAAAGATTAAGCCATTCATGTGTTAGTATGAACAAATTCAGACTATGAAACTACGAATGGCTCATTAAATCAGGTATACTTTGTTTGATGGTATCTACTACTCGGATAACCATACTAATTCTAGAGCTAATACGTGCAACAAACCCCAACTTCTGGAAGGGATACATTTATTATATAAAAGGTCGATGCAGGCTCTGCCAGTTGCTGCGATGATTCATGATAACTCGACGGATCGCACGGCCATCGTGCCGGCGACGCATCATTCAAATTTCTGCCCTATGAACTTTTGATGGTAGGACAGTGGCCTACCATGGTGGTGCCGAGTGACGGAGAATTAGGGTTCGATTCCGGAGAGGGAGCCTGCAAAACGGCTACCACATCCAAGGAAAGCAGCAGGCGCGCAAATTACCCAATCCTGACACGGGGAGGTAGTGAAAATAAATAACAATACTGGGCTCCATGAGTCTGCTAATTGGAATGAGTACAATCTAAATCCCTTAACGAGGATCTATTGGAGGGCAAGTCTGGTGCCAGCAGCCGCGGTAATTCCAGCTCCAATAGCGTATATTTAAGTTGTTGCAATTAAAAAGCTCGTAGTTGGACTTTGGGAAGGGCCGGCCAGTCCGCCCTAGATGTGCACCGGTCGTCTCGTCCCTTCTGTCGGGCGATGCACTCATGGCGTTTAATGGCCGGGTCGTGCCTCAGACGCTGTTACTTTGAAGAATTAGAGTGCTCAAAGAAAGCCTACACTCTGTATACATTAGCATGGGATAACATTATAGGATTTCGGTCATATTACGTTGGCCTTCAGGATAGGAGTAATGATTAACAAGGACAGTCGGGGGCATTCGTATTTCATAGTCAGAGGTGAAATTCTTGGATTTATGAAAGATGAACAACTGCAAAAGCATTTGCCAAGAATATTTTCATTAACCAAGAACGAAATTTGGGGGCTCGAAGATGATTAGATATCGTCCTAGTCTCAACCATAAACGATGCTGACCAGGGATCGATGGATGTTGCTTTTAGGACTCTGCCGCCACCTTATGAGAAATGAAATTTTTTGGGTTCTGGGGGGAGTATGGTCGCAAGGCTGAAACTTAAAGGAATTGACGGAAGGGCACCACCAGGAGTGCAGCCTGCGGCTTTATTTGACTCAACACGGGGAAACTTACAAGGTCCAAACATAGTAAGGATTGACAGACTGAGAGCTCTTTCTTGATTCTACTTGTGGTGGTGCATGGTCGTTCTTAGGTAGTGAAGCGATTTGTCTGGTTAATTCCGTTAACGAATGAGACCTCATCCTGCTAACTAGCTATGCGGAGGTATACCTTCGCGGCCAACTTCTTAGAGCGACTACGGCCTTTTAGGCCACAGATGTTTTGGGACAGAGCACACAGTCGGCTACGTCGGGCGTGGCATGCCATCACCTCCCTTGGACAACACAGACAGTCGGACAACGTCGGGCGTGGCATGACATCACCGCCCTGGGGCAGCACACACGGTCGGCAACATCGGGCATGGCATGACATTACCGCCCTTGGACAGCACACACGCTCGGCAACGTCGGATGTGGCATGACATCACCGCCCTTCTACAGCACACACGATTGGCAACATCGGGTGTGGCATGCCATCATCGCCTTTGGGCAGCACACATGGTCGAACGACGTCGGGCGTGGCATGCCATCATCGCCTTTGGGCAGCACAAACGGTCGAACAACGTCGAGCGTGACATCCCATCATCACCTTTGGACTAGCTCACACAGTTGGATGACATCGAGATTGGCATGCCATCATCTCCCTTGGACGGCAAACACAGTTAAACGACTTCGGGCGTGGCATGCCATCATCGCGTTTGGGCAGCACACACAGTCGAACGACGTCGGGCGTGGCATGGCATCACCGACCTTGGCCTGCACGCATAGTCGGCAACGCCGGCCGTTGCATGACATCACCGCCCTTGGACAACACACACGGTCTGCAATGTCGCGTGTGGTATGGCATCACCGCCCTTAGACAGAATACACAGTCGGCAACGTCGGCCGTGGCATACCATCACCGCCCTTGGAAAGCACAGACAGTCGGACTACGTCGGGCGTGGCATGACATCACCGCCCTAGGGCAGCACACACGGTCGACAACATCGGGGATTACATTACATAACCGCCCTTGGACAACACACACGGTGGGCAACGTCGGGCGTGGCATGACATCACCGCCCTTGGACAGCACACACGATCGGCAACATCAGGTGTTGCATGCCATCATCGCCTTTGGACAGCACACACGGTCGAACGACGTCGGGCGTGGCTTGCCATCATTGCCTTAAGGCAGCACAAATGCTCAAATGACGTCAGGCTTGGCATGACATCACCGACTTTGAACAGCACACACGGTCGAACGACGTCAAATGTGGCATGACATCACCGCCTTGGAGCAGCACACACGGTCGAACAACGTCGAGCGTGGCATGCCATCATCGCCTTAAGGCAGAACAAACGGTCAAACGACATCGGGCGTGGCATGCTATCATCGCCTTTGGGCAGCGCAGTCGGTCGGCAACGTCAGGCGTGTCATGACATCACCGCCTTTGGACAGCACACACGGTCGAACGACGTCAGGCGTGACATGACATCACCGCCTTTGGACAACACACACGGTGGAACGACGTTGGGCGTAACATGCCATCACCGCCTTTGGCCAACACACACGATCGAACGAAGTCGGGCATGGCATGATGTCACCGCCTTTGGGCAGCACACATAGTCGAACGACGTCGGGCGTGGCATGACATTACCGCCTTGAGGCAGCACACACGGTCGAACGACGTCAAGCGTGGCATGCCATCATCGCCATAAGGCAGAATAAACGGTCAAACGACATCGGGCGTGGCATGCTATCATTGCCTTTGGGCAACGCAGACTGTCAGCAATGTTAGGCGTGGCATGACATCACCGCCTTTGGACAGCACACACAGTCGAACGACGTCAGGCGTGACATGACATCACCGCCTTAGGACAACACACACGGTGGAACGACGTCGAGCGTGGCATGCCAGCATCGGCTTAAGGCAGAACAAACAGTCAAACGACATCGGGCGTGGTATGCTATCATCGCCTTTGGGCAGCACAGACAGTTGGCAACGTCGGGCGTGACATGACATCACCGCCTTTGGACAGCACACACGGTCGAACGACGTCAGGCGTGACATGACATCACCGCCTTTGGACAACACACATGGTGGAACGACGTTGGGCGTGACATGACATCACCGCCTTTGGCCAACATACACAATCGAATGACGTCGGGCATGGCATGACGTCGCCGCCTTTGGGAAGCACACACAGTCGAATGACGTCGGGCGTGGCATGACATCACCGCCTTGGGGCAGCACACACGGTCGAACGACGTCGAGCGTTGCATGCCATCATCGCCTTAAGGCAGCACAAACAGTCAAACGACGTCGGGCGTGGCATGACATCATCGCCCTTGGAATGCTTGCACAATCGGAAACGTCGGGCGTGGCATGACATCACTGCCTTTGGATAGCACACACGGTCAAACGACGTAGGGCGTGATATGACATCACCTTCTTTGGACAGCACACACGGTGGAACGACGTCGAGCGTGACATGCCATCACCGCCTAGAGACCACACACACGATCGAACGACGTCGAGCATGGCATGACATCACCGCCTTTAGGCAGCACCCACGGTCGAACGACGTCGGGCGTGGCATGCCATTATCGCCTTAAGGAAGCACAAACAGTAAAATGACATTGGGCTTGGCATGCTATCATCGCCATTGGGAAGCACAGACGGTCGTACGACGTCGGGCGTGGCATGCCATCACCACCCTTGGATAGCACACACGGTCGGATGACGTCGGGCGTGGCATGCCATCACTGCCCTTGGACAGCACACACGGTAGGACTACGTCGGGCGTGGCATGACATCACCGCCTTTGGACAACACACACGGTCGAACGACGTCGGGCATTGCATGCCATCATCGCCTTTAGGCAGCACACACGATCGAACGACATCGGGCGTGGAATGCCATCATAGCCCATGGACGGCAAACACGGTCGAACGACGTCGGGCATGGAATGCAATCATCGCCTTTGGTCAACACACACGGTCGAACAACGTTTGGCGTGCCATGCCGTCATGGCCCTTGGACACCACACACGGTCGAACGAAGTCAAGCGTGGCATGCCATCATAGCCCTTGAACAACAAACAAGGATGAACGAAGTCAGGCATGGCATGCAATCATCGCCTTTGGACTAGCTCACACAGTAAAACGACTTCGGGCGGGGCATGCCATCATTGCCCTTGGACGGGAAACGCGGTCGAACGACATAGAGCGTGGCATGCCATCAACGCCTTGGGACAGCACACACGGAAGGACGATGTCGGGCGTGCTATCATCGCCTTTGGGCAGCACAGACGGTCGGACAACGTCGGGCATGGCATGCCATCACCGCCCTTGGACCGCACACACGGTCGGATGACGTCAGGCGTGGCATGTAATCACCGTCCTTGGACAGCACACACGGTAGTACAACGTCGGGCCTGGCATGACCTCACCGCCCTTGGGCAGCACACACGGTTGGACTACGTCGGGCGTGACATGACATCACCACTTTTAGATAGCACACACGATCGAACGACATCGGCTGTGGCATGCCATCATTGCCTTTGGGTTGCACACACGATCGAATGACGTCCGGCGTGGCATGCCATCATATCCCTTAGACGGCTAACACGGTCGAACGATGTAAGGTGTGACATGCTATCACCGCCTTTGGACAGCACACACGGTCGAATGTCGTCGGGCGTGGCATACCATCATTGCCTTAGGGCAGCACACACAGTCGAACGACGTTGGGTGTGGCATGACATCACCGCCTTTGGACAGCACACACGGTCGAACGACGTCGGGCGTGACATGCCATCACCGCCTTTGGACAACACACACGGTGGAACGACTACAGGCGTGGCATGCCATCATCGCCTTTGGGCAGCACAAATGGTTGAACGACGTGGGGCGTGGCATAAAATCACCGCCCTAGGACAACACGCACGATTGGACGACGTCGGGCATGGCATGACATCACCCCCCTTGGACCACACACATGGTGGAACGACGTCAGGCGTGGCATGACATCACCGCCCTTGGACGGCACGCACGCTTGAATGAAGTCAGGCGTGGCATGACATCACCACCCTTGGACAGCACACACAATCAGCAACATCGGGCATGGAATGACATCACCGCCCTTGGACAGCACACGCAGTCGGAGACATCGGGCATGGAATGACATCACCGCCCTAAGGCAGCACACACGGTCGGATTACGTCGCCCATGGCATGACATCACCGCCTTTGGGCAACACACACGGTCTAACGACGTCGGGCGTGGCATTACATCATAGCCCATAGACGGCAAACATGGTCGAACGACGTCGGGCATGGAATGCCATCATCGCCTTTGGGCAGTGCACACGGTTGAACGACGCCGGGCGTGGAATGCCGTCATGGCCCTTGGACACCACACACGGTCGAACGATGTCGGGCGTGGCATGCCATCATAGCCCCTGAACGGAAAACAAGGTTGAACGACGTCTGGTGTGGCATGCCATCATCGCCTTTGGACTAGCTAACATAGTCGGACGACGTCGGGCGTGGCATGCGAACATCGCCCTTGGATAGGAAACACGGTCGAACGACGTAGAGCGTGGCTTGCATCAACGCCTAGGGACAACACACATGGAAGGATGACGTCGGGCATGGAATGCCATCATCGCCTTTGGGCAGCACACAGGGTCGAACAACGTCGGGCGTGGCATGCAGTCATGGCCCTTGGACACCACACATGGTCGAACGAAGTCAAGCGTGGCATGCCATTATAGCTCTTGAACGACAAACAAGGTTGAACGAAGTCAGGCATGGCATGCAATCATCGCCTTTGGACTAGCTCACACAGTCGGACGACTTCAGGCGTGGCATGCCATCATCGCCCTTTGACGGGAAACGCGGTCGAACAATGTAGAGCGTGGCATGCCATCAACGCCTTGGGACAGCACACACGGAAGGACGACGTCGGGCGTGCTATCATCGCCTTTGGGCAGCACAGACAGTCGGACAACGTCGGGCGTGGCATGCGCTCACCGCCCTTGGACAGCATACACGGTCGGATGATGTCGGGCGTGGCATGCCATCACCGTCCTTGGACAGCACAGACGGTAGTACGACGTCGGGCGTGGCATGATCTCACCGCTCTTGGGCAGCACACACGGTTGGACTACGTCGTGCGTGGCATGACATCACCACCTTTGGATAGCACACACGGTCTAACGACGTTGGCCGTGGCATGCCATCATCGCCTTTGGGTTGCACACACGATCGAATGACGTTGGGCGTGGCATGCCATCATATCCCTTAGACGGCTAACACGGTCGAACGACTTCAGGCGTGGCATGCCAACATCGCCCTTAAACGGGAAACACAGTCGAACGACGTAGAGCGTGGCTTGCATCAACGCCTAGGGGCAGCACACACGGAAGGACGACGTTGGGCGTGTCATGCTATCATCGCCTTTGGCCAGCACAGACGGTCGGACAACGTCGGGCGTGGCATGCCATCATCGCCTTTGGGCCGCACATACGGTCGAAAGACATCGGGCGTGGCGTGACATCACCGCATTTGGACAGCACGCACGGTCAAACGACATCGGGCGTGACATGCCATCACCGCCTTTGGACAGCACACACGGTCGAACAATGTCGGGCGTGGCATGCCATCATCACCTTTGGAAGCACACACGGTCTAACTACGTCAGGCGTGGCATGCCATCATCGCCTTTGGGCAACACAAATGGTCGACGACGTCGGGCGTGGCATTCCATCATCGCCTTTGGGTAGTACACACGGTCGAATGACATCGGGCGTGGCATGCCATAATAGACCATGGACGGCAAACACTGTCGAACGATGTCAGGCGTGACATACCACCACCGCCTTTGGACAACACATACGGTCGATCGACGTTGGGTAGGGCATGCCATCATCGCCTTTGGGCAGCACACACGGTCGAAAGACGTCGGGCGTGGCATGACATCTCACGCCTTTGGACAGCACACTATCACGACCCGCCAGATACCCAGGCAGATCGCGACCCGTCTAGGCAGCCAGCAGCCTCTGCAAGGGGGACAGACAGCCCAAAATGGCCAGCAAGCAAAGGGGCAGACAACCAAGCAGGCAGCAGACAGAGGGTCTGGCGTTTCAGCCGTTACAAGCAGTTTCAGCAGTTACAGCCGTTTCATCACTTACGGCCATTTCAGCAGTTACAGCATGTGGGGAGGCGGCAGGTTCCAGCCTTGGAGGGGCTTGTGCATGGCCTCTGGAACGTGGGGCAGACTAGGGAGCAGCTAGGAGTCCTTTTTTGGAAGACTTAGAAGCATGTCTTGTGGGCATGGACTTAGGGGCTTGTATATAGTATACTATTTATTTACTCTTAGTGTTTAGAGTAGTATAAATAGGTAGTCATTGTATTTGTAATACATCCACCAACATTTGAATACAAGTCTTTTCTTCCAAAACAGTCTTTTGTCTTTCCTTCTATTTCTCTTAGCGATCCAAAGTAGTGAGAGGCTTTCTTCAGTTTGTGAGATCGTGAAAGAATCGTGAGCAAACCGTCAAGTGCCGCACGGAGTATTGTCAGAATTGAAAAGTCCGTGACAACACATTATCAAACGACATCGGGCATGACATGCCATCACAACCTTTTGACAGCACACACGGTCGAACGACGTCGGGCGTGGCATGCCATCATCACCTTTGGGAAGCACACACGGTAGAACTACGTCGGGTGTTGCATGCCATCATCACCTTTGGGCAGCACACACGGTAGAACGACGTCGGGCGTGGCATACCAACATCGACTAAAGGCAGCACACACAGTCGAAAGACGTGGGACGTGGCATGACATCACCGCCTTTGGACAACACACACGGTCGAACGACGTCGGGCGTGACATGCCATCACCGCCTTTGGACAACACACACGGTCGAACGACGCTGGGCATGGCATGCCATCATCACCTTTGGGCAGCACAAACGGTCGGACGGCGTTGGGCGTGGCATGCCATTGTCGCCCTTGGACGGCAAACACGGTCGAACAACGTCGGGCATGGAATGCCATCATCTCCTTTGGGCAGTACGCACGGTCGACATCGTCGGGTGTGGCATGCCATCATGGCCCTTGGACACCACACATGATCGAGCGAAGTCGGTCGTGGCATGCCATCATAGCCCTTGAACAGCAAACAAGGTTGAATGACGTCGGGCGTGGCATGCCATCATCGCCTTTGGACTAGCTGACACCATCGGACGGCGTCGGACGTGGCATGCCATCATCGCCCTTGGACGGGAAACACGGTCGAATGACGTAGAGCGTGGAATGCCATCAATGCCTTGGGAAAGCACACACAAAAGGACGACGTATTGCGTGGCATGCTATCACCACCCTTGGACAGCACACATGGTCGGATGACGTCGGGCGTGGCATGCCATCACTACCCTTGGACCGCACACACGGTGGGACGACGTCGGGCGTGACATGAGATCACCGCTCTTGGACTGCACGCATGGTGGGACTACGTCGGGCATGGCATGACATCACCACGTTTAGACAGCACACACGGTCGAATGATGCGTGGCATGGCATGACATCACCGCCCTTGAACTGCACGCACGGTCAGACGACATCGGGCGTGGCATGACATCACCGTCTTGGACAGCACACACGGTCGGCAACGTCGGGCGTGGCATGACATCGCCGCTCTTGGACAGCACTCATGGTCGGACGACATCGGGCATGGCATGACATCACTGCCCTTGGGCAGAATACACGGTCGGACTATGTCGGGCATGGCATGACATCACCTTCTTTGGACAGCACACACGGTCGAACGACATCGTGCGTGGCATGCCATCATCGCCTTTGGGAAGCACACATGGTCGAATGACGTCGAGCGTGGCATACCATCATAGCCCATGGATGGCAAACACGGTCGAACGACGTCGGGCGTGGAATGCCATCATCGCCTTTGGGCAGCAAACACGGTCGAACGACGTCGGGCATGACATACCATCATGGCCCTTGGATACCACACACGGTTGAACGAAGTCGGGCGTGGCATGCCATCATAGCCCTTGAACGACAAACAAGGTTGAATGACGTCAGGCGTGGCATGCCATCATCGCCTTTGGACTAGCTGACACAGTTGGACGGAGTCGGGCGTGGCATGCCATCATCTCCCTTTGACGGGAAACACGATCGAACGACGTAGAGCGTGGCATGCCATCAACGCCTAAGGACAACACACAAGAAAGGATGATGTCAGGCGTGGAATGCCATCATCTCTTTTGGGCAGCACAGACGGTAGGATGCGTAGGGCGTGGCATGCCATCGCCGCCCTTGGACAGCAGACATGGTCGGATGACGTCGGGTGTGGCATGCCATCACCGCCCTTGGACAGCATAAACGGTAGGACGACGTCGGGCTAGGCATGACATCGCCGCTCTTGAACAGCAAGCATGGTCGGACGACATTAGGCATGGAATGACATCACCGCCCTTGGGAAGAACACACGATCGGGCTACGTCAGGCGTGGCATGACATGACCTCCTTTGGGCAGCAGACACGGTCGAACGACGTCGGGCGTGGAATGCCATCATCGCCTTTAGGCAGCACACACGGTCAAACGACATCAGGCGTGGCATGCCATCATGGCCCTTGGACACCACACACGGTCGAACGACGTCCGGCGTGGCATGACATCAGCGCCCTAGGACTACACGCACGGTCGGACGACGTCGGGCGTGGCATGACATCACCGCCCTTGGACAGCACACATGGTCGAACAACGTCAGGCTTGGAATGCCATCACCGCCCTTGGACGACACGTATGGTCGAAAGACGTCGGGCGTGGCATGACATCACCACCCTTGGACAGCACAGACAATTGGCAACGTCGGGCATGGCATGACATCACCGCCCTTGGGTAGCACACACGGTCGAACTACGTTAGGCGTGGCATGACATCACCGCCTTTGTACACCACACACGGACGAACGACGTCTTGCGTGGCATGCCATCATCGCCTTTGGGCAGCACACAAGATCGAACGACGTCGGGTGGGACATGCAATAATAGCCCATGGATGGCAACCACGGTCGATTGATGTCAGGCGTGACATGCCATCACCGCCTTTGGACAGCACAAACGGTCGATAGACGTCGGGCGTGGCATGCCATCTTACCTTTGGGAAGCACACACAGTTGAAAGACGTCGGGCGTGCTTTGATATCACCACCTTTGGGCAGCACACACGGTCAAACGATGTCGGGCGTGACATCACATCACCGCCTTTAGACAGCTCACACGGTCGAACGAATTCGAGCGTGGCATGCCATCATAGCCCTTAAATGGCAAACAAGGTTGAATGAGGTCAGGCGTGGCATGCCATCATCGCCTTTGGACTAGCTGACACAATCGGACGGCGTCGGCCGGGGCATGCCATCATCGCCCTTGGACGGGAAACACGGTCGAACGACGTAGAGTGTGGCATGCCATCAACGCCGAAGGACAGCACACAAAAAAGGACGACGTCGAGCGTGGCATGCTATCATCTGCTTCGGGCTGCACAGACGGTTAAATGACTTCGGGCATGGTATGCCATCATCGCCTTTGGGCAGCACACACGGTCAAAGGCATGACATCACCGCCTTTGGACAGCACACACGGTCGAACGACGTCAGGCGTGGCATGCCATCATCGTCTTTGGGCAGCACATACGGTCGAACGACGTCGGGCAAGGCATGCCATCAGAGCCCTTGGACAGCACACACGGTCGAACGATGTTGGGTGTGGAATTCCATCATGGACCTTGGACAACACACAGGGTCGAACAACGTCGGGCAAGGCATGCCATCATAGCCCTTGAACGGCAAACAGGGTCGAACGACGTTGGGTGTGGCATGCCATCATCGCTTTTAAACTAGCTAACACAGTCGGACGGCGTCGGGCGTGGCATGCCATCATCTCCCTTGGACGGCAAACACGGTCGAACGACGTCGGGGGTGGTATGCCATCACCGCCTTTAAACAGCACACACAGTCGGACGGCGTCGGGCGTGGCATGCCATCATCTACTTTGGGCAGCACAGACGGTCGGACGGCTTCGGGTGTGGAATGCCATCATCGCCCTTGGACAGCACAAACTATCGGCCGTCGTCGGGCGTGGCATTACATCACCGCCCTTGGACAGCACACACGGTCGAACGACGTCTGACATGGCATGACATCCAACCCTTGGACTGCACGCATGATCAAACGAATTCGGGCGTGTCATAAAATCACCGCCCTTGGAAAGCACATAGCCGGCAATGTCGAGTGTGGCATGACATCACCGCCCTTAGACAACACACACGGTCGTTAACATCAGGTGTGGCATGACATCACCGCTCTGGGACAGCACACACGGTCGGACGACCTCAGGCGTGGCTTTACATCACCGCCCTTGGACATAACACACGGTCGAACAATGTCGGGCGTGGCATGACATCACCGCCCTTGGACTGCACGTACGATCGGACAACGTCGGGCGTGGCATGACATCACTACCCTTTGACAGAATCCACGGTCGGACTTCGTCGGGCGTGGCATGATATCACCACCTTTGGACAACACACACGGTCGACCGACGTCAGGCGTGGCATGCCATCATCGCTTTTCGACAGCACACACAGTCGAACGACGTCGGGCGTGGCATGACATTACCGCCTTTGGACAACACACAGAGTGGAACGACGTCGAGCGTGACATGCCATCACCGCCTTTGGACAGCACACACGACTGAACGATGTTAGGCGTGGCATGCCATCATCTCCTTAAGGCAGCACAAATGGTCAAACGACGTTAGGCGTGGAAGGACTTCACCGCCTTTGGACAACACACACGGTCTAAGGACGTCAGGCGTGGCATGACATCACCACCTTGGGGTAGGCACACACAGTTGAACGACGTCGAGCGTGGCATGCCATCATCGCCTTGAGGCAGAACAAACGTTCAAACGACGTCGGGCAAGGCATGACATCACCGCCCTTGGACTGTTCGCACGGTCGGCAACGTCGGGCGTGGCATGACATCACCGCCTTTGGACAACACACATGGTAGAACGACATCAGGAGTGACATGACCTCACCGCCTTTAGACAACACACACGGTGGAACGACGTCGGGCGTGGCATGCCATCATCGCCTTTGGACTAGCTTACACAGTCGGATGGCGTCGGGTGTGGCATGCCATCATCGCCCTTGGACGGGAAACACGGTCGACAACATAGAGCGTGGCATGCCATCAACGCCTAGGGAAAACACACACGGAAGGACGACGTTGGGCTTGTCACGCTATCATCGCCTTTTGGCAGCACAGACGGTCAGACGACGTCAGGCGTGGCATGCCATCACTGCCCTTGGACAGCACACATGGTCGGATGATGTTGGGCGTGGCATGCCATCACCGCCCTTGGACAGCACACACGGTGAGACTACGTCGGGCGTGGCATGCCATCATCGCCTTTGGGCAGCACACACGGTCGAACGACGTCAGGCGTGGCATGACATCATAGCCTATGGACGGAAAACACGATCGAACGACGTCAAGTGTGACATGCCATCACTGCCTTTGGACAGCACACACGGTCGAACGACGTCAGGTAGGGCATGCCATCATCGCCTATTGGCCGCACACACGGTCGAAAGACGACGGGCGTGGCAAGAAATCACCGCCTTTTCACAGCACACACGGTCAAACGACGTCGGGCATGACATGCCATCACCGCCTTAGGACAGCACACACGGTCGAACGATGTCGGGCGTGTAATGCCATCATCTCCTTTGGGCAGCACACACGGTCGAACTACGTCGGGCGTGGCATGCCATCATCGCCTATGGGCAGCACAAACGGTCGAACGACGTCGGGCGTGGCATGCCATCATCACCTTTGGGCAGCACACACGGTCGAACGACGTTGGACATGGCATGCCAGAATCGCCTTAAGGCAGCACACACAGTCAAACGACATCGGGCGTTGCATGACATCACCGCCATTGGACAGCACACACGGTCGAACAACGTCGGGCATGACATGCAATTTCCTCCTTTGGACAGCACACACGGTCGGACGGCGTCGGGCGTGGCATTCCATCGTCGCCCTTGGACGGCATACACGGTCGAACAACGTTGGGCGTGGAATGCCATCATCTCCTTTGGGCAGTACGCACGGTCGACATCGTCGGGCATGGCATGCTATCATGGCCCTTGGACACCACACACGATTGAACGAAGTCGGTCGTCGCATGCCATCATAGCCCTTGAACGGCAAACAAGGTTGAATGACGTCAGGCGTGGCATGCCATCTTCGCCTTTGGAATAGCTGACTCCATCGGAGTGTGTCGAGCGTGGCATGCCATCATCGCCCTTGGACGGGAAACACGGTAGAACGACGTACACCGTTGAATGCCATCAACGCCTTGGGACAGCACAAACGAAAGGACGACGTCGGGCGTGGCATGCCATCACCTCCCTTGGACAACACACGTGGTCGGATGACGTCTGGCGTGGCATGCCATCACTGCCCTTGGACAGCACACACGGTGGGACGACGTTGGGCGTGGCATGAGATCACCGCTCTAGGACTGCACGCATGGTCGCACTACGTCGGGCGTGACATTACATCACCACCTTTGGAAAGCACACACGGTCGAACGACGCGTGGCATGGCATGACATCACCGCCCTTGAACAGCACGCGTGGTCAGACGACATCGGGCGTGGCTTGACATCTCCGCTCTTGGACAACACGCATGGTCGGACGACATCGAACATGGCATGACATTACCGCCCTTGGGCAGCACACACGGTCGGACTACGTCGGGCGTGGCATGACATCACCTCCTTTGGACAGCACACACGGTCGAACGATGTCGTGCATGGCATGCCATCATCGCCTTATGGCAGAACACACGGTCGAATGACGTCGGGTGTGGCATACCATCATAGCCCATAGATGGCAAACACGATCGAACGACATCGGGCGTGGAATGCCATCATCGCCTTTGGGAAGCACACACGATCGAACGACGTCGGGTGTGGCATGCCGTCATGGCCCTTGGACACCTCACACGGTCGAACGAAGTCGGGCGTGGCATTCCATCATAGCCCTTGAACAGGAAACAAGGTTGAACGACGTCAGGCGTGGCATGCCATCATCGCCTTTGGACTAGCTGACATACTCAGACGGCGTCGGGTGTGGTATGCCATCATTTCCCTTGGACGGGAAACATGGTCGAATGACGTAGTGCGTAGCATACCATCAATGCCTTAGGACAGCAAACACGGAAGAACGATGTCGGGCGTGGCATGACATCATCACCTTTGGGCAGCACACACGGTTGAACTATGTCGGGCGTGGCATGCCATCATCGCCTTTGGGCAGCACAAACGGTCGAACAACGTCGGGCGTGGCATGCCATCATCACCTTTGGGCAGCACACACGGTCGAACGACGTCGGGCGTGGCATGCCATAATCGCCTTAAGGCAGCACACACAGTCGAAAGACGTCGGACGTGGCATGAAATCACCGCCTTTAGACAGCACACACGGTCGAACGACGTCAAGCGTGACATGCCATGACCGTCATACGACAACACACGATTGGACGACGTCGGGCATGGCATGACATCACCGCCCTGGGGCAGCACACACGGTCAGACTACGTCAGGCGTGGCATGACATCAGCGCCTTCGTACAGCACACACGGTCGAACGACGTCGGGCATGGCATGCCATCATCGCCTTTGGACAGCATACACGGTCAAACGATGTCGAGCGTGGCATTCAATTATCGCCTTTGGGCAGCACACACGGTCGAACTACGTCGGGCGTGGCATGCCATCTTTCCTTGAGGAAGCACACACGGTCGAACGACGTCGCGCGTGGCATGACATCACCGCCCTTGGACGGCACGCACAGTCAAATGACGTCGGGCGTGGCATGCCATCATCACATTTGGGCAGCACAAACGGTCGAACGACGTCGAGCGTGGCATGCCATCTTGCCTTGAGGAAGCACACACGGTCGAACGACGTCGCGCGTGGCATGACATCACCGCCCTTGGACGGCACGCACAGTCAAACGACGTCGGGCGTGGCATGACATCACCACCCTTGGATTGCACAGACAATCAGCAACGTAGGGCGTGGCATGACATCACCGCCATAGTGTCGCACACGGTCGGAGGATGTCGGGCATGGCATAACATCACTGCCCTTGGGCAACAAACACGGTTGGACTACATCAGGCGTGGCATGACATCACTGCCTTTGTACAACACACACGGTCGAACGACGTCAGGCGTGGCATGCCATCATCGCCTTGGGGCAGCACACACGATCGAATGACGTCTAGCGGGGCATGCCATAATAGCCCATGGAGGGCAAACACGATCGAACGACGTCAGGCGTGACATGCCATCACCGCCTTTGGACAACACACACGGTCGAACGACGTTGGGCATAGCATGCCATCTTGACTTTGGGAAGCACACACGGTCGAAAGATGTCAGCAGTGGTATGATACACCACCTTTGGGCAGCACACACGGTCAAACGACGTCGGGCGTGACATGCCATCACCGCCTTTAGACAACACACACGGTCGAACGAAATTGGGCGTGGCATGCCATCATCGCCCTTGAACGACAAACAAGGTTGAATTACATCAGGCGTGGCATGCCATCATCGCCTTTGGACTAGCTGACACAGTCGGAAGGCGTCGGGCGTGGCATGCCATCTTCGCCCTTGGATGGGAAACACGGTTAAATGACGTAGAGCGTGGCATGCCATCAACGCCTAAGGACAGCCACAAGGAAGGACGGCGTCGGGCGTGGCATGCTATCATCTCCTTTGGACAGCACACATGGTTGGATGATGTCGGGCGTGGGATGCCATCACTGCCCTTCGACAGCACACACGGTAGGACGACGTCGGGCGTGGTATGAGATCACCGCTCTTGGACTGCACGCATGGTCAGACTACGTCGGGCATGGCATGACATCACCACCTTTGGACAGCACATACGGTAGAACGACGCGTGGCATGTTATGACATCATCGCCCTTGACCTGCATGCAGGGTCAGACGACATCAAGCGTGGCATGCTATCACCGCCTTTGGACAGCACACACAATCGGACGATTTCGGGCGTGGCATGCCATCATCTCCTTTGGGCAGCACAGACGGTCGGACGGCTTCGGGTGTGGCATGCCATCATCGCCCTTGGACAGCACAAACTATCGGCCGTCGTCGGGCGTGGCATTACATCACCGCCCTTGGACAGCACATACGGTTGAACGACGTCTACCATGGCATGACATTAAGCCTGGCATGCCATCATCACCTTTGGGCAACACACACGGTCGAACTACGTCGGGCGTGGCATGCCATCATCGCCTTAAGGAAGCACTAATGGTCAAACGATGTTAGGCGTGGCAGGACATCACCGCTTTTGGACAGCACACACGGTCTAACTACGTCAGGCGTGGCATGACATCACTGCCTTGGGGTAGGCACACACGGTTGAACGACGTCGAGCGTGGCATGCCATCATCGCCTTAAGGCAGAACAAACGGTCAAGCGACATCGGGTGTGGCATGACATCACCGCCCTTGGACTGCTCGCACAATCGGCAACGTCGAGCGTGGCATGACATTAACGGCTTTGGACAGCACACACGGTAGAACAACGTAAGGCGTGACATGACATCAGGCCTTTAGACAACACACACGGTGGAACGACATCGAGCGTGGCATACCATCATCGCCTTTGGACTAGCAGACACAGTCGGACGGCGTTGGGCGTTGCATGCCATCAGCGCCCTTGGACGGGAAACATGATCGAACGACATAGACCGTGGCACGCCATCAACGCCTAGGGACAGCACACACGGAAGGACGACGTCGGGCGTGTCATGCTATCATCACCTTTGGGCAGCATAGACGGTCGGAAAACGTTGGGCGTGGCATGCCATCACCGCCCTTGGACAACACACATGGTCGGATGACGTTAAGCGTGGCATGCCATCACCGCCCATGGACAGCACACACGATAGGACTACGTCGGGCGTGGCATGACATCACATCCTTTGGACAGCACACACGGTCGAATGACGTCGGGCGTGGCATGCCATCATCGCCTTTGGGCAACACACACGGTCGAACGACATAGGGCGTGGCATGCCATCATAGCCTATGGACGGCAAACACGGTCGAACGACGTTAGGCGTGACATGCCATCGCCGCCTTTGGACAGCAGACACGGTCGAACGACGTCAGGTAGGGCATGCTATCATCGCCTTTGGACCACACACACGGTCAAAAGACGTCGGGCGTGGCATGACATCACCGCCTTTGGACAGCACACACGGTCAAATGACGTCAGGCGTGACATATCATCACCGCCTTTGGACAGCGCACACGGTCGAACAACGTCAGGCGTGGCATGCAATCATCACCTTTGGGAAGCACACACGGTCTAACTCCAACAGGGGTGGCATGCCATCATCGCCATTGGGCAGCACCAACGGTCGAACGACGTCAGGCGTGGCATGCCATCATCTCCTTTGGGCAGCACACACGGTCGAACGACGTCAGGCTTGGCATGCCATCATAGCCCATGGACGGCAAACATGGTCGAACGACATCAGGCGTGACATGCCATCACCGCCTTTGGATAGCATACACGGTCGAACGACGCTAGGCATGGCATGCCATCATCACCTTTGGGCAGCACAAACGGTTGGACGACATCAGGCGTGGCATGCCATTGTCGCCTTTGGGCGGCACACATGGTCGAACTACGTCGGGCATGGCATGCCATCTTAAACATTGGGCAGCACACACGGTCGAAGGACGTCGGGCGTGGAATGCCATCATCACCTTTGGGCAGCACACACAGTCGAAAGAAGTCGAGCGTGGCATGACATCACCGCCTTTTTACAGCACACACGGTCGAACAACGTTGGGCGTGACATGCCATCCCCACCTTTGGACAGCACACACGGTCGAACGACGCTGGGCATGGCATGCCATCATCACCTTTGGGCAGCACAAACGGTCGGACGGCATCGGGCGTGGCATGCCATCGTCGCCCTTGGACGGCAAACACCGTCGACATCGTCGGGTATGGCATGCCATCATGGACATTAGACACCACACACGATCGAACGAAGTCGGTCGTGGCATGCCATCATAGCCCTTGAACGGCAAACAAGGTTGAATGACGTCGGACGTGGCATGTCATCATCGCGTTTGGACTAGCTGACACCATCGGACGGCGTCGAGCGTGGCATGCCAGCATCGCCTTTCGACAGGACACACGGTCGAACGACGTAGAGCGTGGAATGCCATAAACGCCTTTGAACAGTACACATGGTCGGATGACGTTGGGCGTGGCATGCCATCATCGCCTTTGGGCAGTACACATGGTCGGATGACGTCGGGCGTGGCATGCCATCAATACCCTTGGACAGCACACACGGTAGGACGACGACGGGCGTGGCATGACTTCACCGCTCTTGGACTGCACGCATGGTCGGACTACGTAGGGCGTGGCATGACATCACCATCTTTGGATAGCACGCACGGTCGGCAACGTCGGGCATGGCATGACATCGCCGCTCTTGGATAGCACGCATGGTCGGACAACATCGGGCATGGCATGACATCACCGCCCTTGGGAAGCACACACGGTCGGACTACGTCGGGCGTGGCATGACATCACCTCCTTTGGACAACACACATGGTCGAATGACATTGGGCATGGAATGCCATCATCGCCTTTGGGCAGCGTAGACGGTCGGCAACGTCAGGCGTGGCATGACATCACCGCCTTTGGACAGCACACACGGTCGAACGACGTCAGGCGTGACATGACATCACCGCCTTTGGATAACACACACGGTGGAACGACGTCGGGCGTAGCATGCCATTATCGCCTTTGGACTAGCTGACACAGTCGGATGGCGTCATGCATGGCATGCCATCATCGCCCTTGGACGGGAAACACGATCGACAACGTAGAGAGTGGCATGCCAGCATCGCCTTTGGGCAGCACCAGGTCGAAAGATGTCAGGCATGGCATGACATCACCTCCTTTGGATAGCGCAAACGGTCGAATGACGTCGGGCGCGACATGCCATCACCGCCTTTGGAAAGCACACACGGTCGAACGACGTCGGGCGTGGCATGCCATCATCACCTTTGGGCAGCACAAACGGTCGGACGGCAGCGGGCGTGGCATGCCATCATCGCCCTTGGACGGTGAACATGATCGAACGACGTCGGGTGTGGCATGCATTATCGCCTTTGGGCAGCACACACTGTCGAAAGCCGTCGGGCGTGGCATTCCATCTTGGCCCTTGGATAGCACACACTGTCGAACGACGTTGGGCGTGGCATGCCCTCATAGCCCTTAAACGGCAAACAAGGTTTAATGACGTCGGGCGTGGCATACCATCATCGCCTTTGGACTAGCTGACACGGTCGAACGACATCGAGCGCAGGTATTCCAATATCGCCTTTGGGCAACACACACGATCGAACGACGTCAAGCGTGGCATGCCATTATCTCCTTTAGGCAGCACAAATGGTCGAACGACATCGGGCGTGGCATGACATCACCGCCCTTGGACAGCACACACGGTCGAACGATGTCGGGGAAGGCAAGACATTACCGCCCTTGGACGGCACGCACCATCGAACGATGTCGGGCGTGGCATGACATCACCACCCTTGGACAACACAGACAATCGGCAACGTCGGGCATGGCATGACATCACCGCCATAGGACAGCAAAAATGGTCGTACGACGTCGGGTGTGGCATGCCATCACCGCCCTTGGACATCACACACGGTCGGATGACGTCACGCTTGGAATGCCATCACCGCCCTTCGACAACACACATGGTAGGACGACGTCGTGCGTGGCATGACCTCACCGCCCTTGGGCAGCACACACGGTCGGACTACTTCGGGCGTGGCATGAAATCACCACCTTTGGATAGCACACACGGTCTAATGACGTCGGGAGTGGCATGCCATCATCGCTTTTGGGCAGCACACACGATCGAATGACGTCCGGCATGGCATGCCATCATATCCCTTGGACAGCAAACACGGTCGAACGACGTTAGGCGTGACATGCCATCACCGCCTTTGGACAGCACACACGGTCGAACGTCATCAGGCGTGGCATGCCATAATCGCCTTTGGGCAGCACACACGGTCGAACGACGTTGGGTGTGGCATGACATCACCGCCTTTGGACAGCACACACGGTCAAATGACGTCGGCCATGACATGCCAACACCGCCTTTGAAAAGCACACACGCTCGAACGACGTCGAGCGTGGCATTCCATTTTCGCCTTTGGGCTGCACACACGGTCGAACGACGTCTGGCGTGGCATGCCATTATTGCCTTTGGGCAGCACAAACGGTCGAACGACGTTCGGCGTGGCATGACTTCACCGCCCTACGACTGCACGCACGGTCAGACGATGTCGGGCGTGGCATGACATCACATCCCTTGGACAGCACACACCGTCGAACGACGTCGGGCCTGGCATGATATCACCACCCTTGGACGGCACGCACGGTCGAACGACGTCGGGCGTGGCATGACATCACCACCCTTGGAGGTCACACACGGTCGAACGTCGTTGGGCGTGGCATGCCAGCATCTCCTTTGGGAAGCACACACGATCGAATGACGTCGGGCGTGACATTCCATCACCGCCTTTGGACAGCACACACGGTCGAATGACGTCAAGCGTGGCATGCCATCATCACCTTGTGGCAGCACACACGGTCGAACTACGTCAGGCGTGGCATGCCATCATCGCCTTTGGGAAGCACAAACGGTCGAACGACGTCGGGCGTGGCATGCCTACATCACCTTTGGGCGACACACGGTCGAACGATGACAGGCGTGGCATGCCAGCATCGCCTTTGGGCAGCACACAAGGTCGAAAGACGTCGAGCGTGGCATGACATCACCTCCTTTAGACAGCGCACACGGTCGAACAACGTCGGGAGCGACATGACATCACCGCCTTTGGAAAGCACACACGGTCGAACGCCGTCGGGTGTGGCATGCCATTAGCACCTTTGGGCAGCACAAACAGTCGGACGGCGTCGGGCGTGGCATGCCATCATAGCCCTTGAACGGCAAACAAGGTCGAACGGCGTCGGGTGTGGCATGCATTATCGCCTTTGGGCAGCACACACGGTCGAACGACGTCGGGCGTGGCATGCCATCATGGCCCTTAGATAGCACACACGGTCGAACGACGTCGGGCGTGGCATGCCATCACCGCCCTAGGACTGCACGCACGGTCGGATGATGTCGGGCGTGGCATGACATCAAATCCCTTGGACAACACATACGATCGAACAACGTCGGGCCTTGCATGACATCACTGCCCTTGGACGGCACGCACGGTCGAACGATGTCGGGCGTGGCATGACATCATAACCCTTGGACGTCACACAGGTCGAACGTCGTTGGGCGTGGCATGACATCATCTCCTTTGGGCAGCACACACGATCAAATGACATCGGGCGTGGCATGACATCACCGTATTTGGGCAGCACACACGATCAAACAATGTCCGGCGTGACATGCCATCACCGCCTTTGGACAGCACACACGGTCAAATGACGTCAAGCGTGGCATGCCATCATCACCTTTTGGGCAGCACACACGGTCGAACTACGTCGGGCGTGGCATGCCATCATCGCCTTTGGGAAGCACAAACGGTTGAACGACGACGGGCGTGGCATGCCAGCATCGCCTTTGGGCAGCACACAAGGTCGAAAGACGTCGAGTGTGGCATGACATCACCTCCTTTGGACAGCGCACACGGTCGAACAACGTCGGGCGCGACATGCCATCACCGCCTTTGGAAAGCACACACGGTCGAACGACGTCGGGTGTGGCATGCCAATATAACTTATGGGCAGCACAAACAGTCGGACTGTGTCGGGCGTGGCATGCCATCATAGCCCTTGAACGGCAAACAAGGTCGAACGACGTCGGGTGTGGCATGCATCATCGCCTTTGGGCAGCACATACGGTCGAACGACGTTCGGCGTGGCATGCCATCATGGCCCTTTGATAGCACACACGGTCGAACAACGTCGGGCGTGGCATGCCATCATAGCCCTTGAACGGCAAACAAGGTTGAACGACGTCGAGCATGGCATACATTATCGCCTTTGGACTAGCTGACACAGTTGGACGACATAAGGCGTGGCATGCCATCATCGCCCTTGGACGGGAAACACGGTCGAATGACGTAGAGCGTGGCATGCCATCACAGCCTTGGGACAGCACACACGGTCAGTCGGCGTCGGGCGTGGCATGCTATAATCGCCTTTGGGTAGCACAAACGGTCATACGACGTTGGGCGTGGCATACCATCACCGCCGTTGGATAGCACACAAGGTCGGATGACGTCTGACGTGGCATGCCATCGCCGCCCTTGGAATGCACACACAGTAGGACGACGTGGGGCATGGCATGAGATCTCCGCTCTAAGACATAACACAAGGTCGAACGACGTCAGGGGTGGCATGACATCACTGCCCTTGGACTACACGCACGGTCGGACAACATCAGGTGTGGCATGACATCACCGCCCTTGGACAGCACACACGGTCGGCAACGTCAGGCGTGGGATGACATCACCGCCCTTGGACAGCACACACGGTCAAACGACGTCGGGCGTCGAATGAAATCACCGCCCTTGGGCAGCACACACAGTCGGACAACATTGGGTTTGGCATGCCATCATTGCCTATTGGCAACACAGACGGTCGAACGATGTCGGGCGTGGCATGCCATCATCACCTTTGGGCAGCACAAACGGTCGAACGACGTTGGCCGTGGCATCCCATTATCGCCTTTGGACTAGCTCACACAGTCGGACGGCGTCGGGCGTGGCATGCCATCATCTCCGTTGGATGGAAAACACGGTCGAACGACGTTGGGCGTGGCATGATATCACCGCCTTTGTACAGCACACACGGTTGAACGACGTCGGGCGTGGCATGAGATCAGCGCCCTTGAACTGCACGAACAGTCGGACGACATCGATCGTGGCATGATATCACTGCCCTTGGATGGCAAAAACGATCGAACGACGTCGGGCGTGGCATGCCAACGCCACCTTTGGATAGCACACACGGTCGAACGACGTCGGGCTTGTTATGCAATCATCGCCTTTGGGCAGCACATACGGTCGAACGATGTCGGGCGTGGCATGCCATCATGGCTCTTGGATAGCACACACGGTCGAACGACATCGGGCGTGGCATCCTATCATAGCCCTTGAATGGCAAATAAGGTTGAACGACGTTGGGCATGTCATACCATCATCGCCTTTGGACTAGCTGACATAGTCAGATGACGTCAGGCGTGGCATGCCATCATCGCCCTTGGACGGCAAAAACGGTCGAACGACGTAGAGCGTGGAATGCCATAACCGCCTTGGGACAGCAGACACGGTCAGACGACGTCGGGCGTGGCATGCTATCATCGCCTTTGGGCAGCACAGACGGTCGGACGACGTCGAGCGTGGCATGCCATCACAACCCTTGGACAGCACACAAGGTCGGATGACAACTGGCGTGGCATGCCATCGCCGCCCTTGGACAGCACACACGGTAGGACGATGTGGGCGTGGCTTGAGATCACCCCTCTTGGACTGCACGCATGGTCAGACGTGGCATGACATCACTTCCCTTGGACAGCACACACGGTCGAACGACGTCAGGCGTTGCATGACATCACCGCCCTTGGACTACACGCACAGTTGGACGACGTCAAGCGTGGCATGACATCAACGCCCTTGGACAGCACACACGGTCAGAACGACGTCGGGCATGGTATGCCATCATCGCCTTTGGGCAGCACACACAATCGAACGACGTCAGGCGTGGCAAGCCATCATGGACCTTGGACAACACACACGGTGGAACGACGTCAGGAGTGGCATGCCATTATAGCCCTTGGACGGCAAACAGGGTCAAACGACATCAGGCATGGCATGCCATCATCGCTTTTAAACTAGCTGACACAGTCAGACGGCGTCGGGCGTGGCATGCCATCATCGCCCTAGGACGGCAAACACCGTCGAACGACGTCGGGGGTGGCATGCCATCACCGCCTTTGGTCAGCACACACAGTCGGACAACGTCGGGCGTGGCATGCCATCGTCTCATTTGGGCAGCACAGACGGTCGGATGGGGTCGGGCGTGGCATGCCATCATCGCCCTTGGACAGCACAAACGGTCAGCTGTCGTCGGGCGTGACATGCCATAATAGCCCTTGGACATCACACACGGTCGACAATGTCGGGCGAGGCATTAAATCACCACCCTTGGACAGCACACACGGTCGAACGACATCTAGCATGGCATGACATCACTGCCCTTGGACTGCACGGACGATCGGACGACATCAGGCGTTGCATGACATCACCGCCCTTGGACAACACACAGCCGGCAATGTCGTGCGTGGCATCACATCACTACCCTAGGACAATACACACGGTCGTCAACGTCGGGCGTGGCATGACATCACCTCCCTTGGACAGCACAAACGGTCGGACGACGTCGGGCGTGGCATGACATCACCGCCCTTGGACAGCACACACGGTCAAACGTTGTCGGGCGTGGCATGACATCACCGCCATTGGACTGCATGCACGGTTGGACGACGTCGTTCGTGGCATGACAATACCGCCCTTGGACAGCAGACACGGTCGAACGACGTCGGGCGTGGCATGACCTCACAGCCCTTGGGCAGCACACACGGTCGGACTACGTCGGGCGTGGCATGCCATCATCGTGTTGGGCAGCACACACGGTCGAACGATGTCGGGCGTGGCATGCCATCATCGCGTTGAGGCAGCACACACGGTCGAACGACGTTGGACGTGACATGAGATCATCGCCTTAAGGCAGCACAAACGGTCAAACGACGTCAGGCGTGGCATATGACATCACCGCCCTTGGACTGCACACACTGTCAGCAACGTCGAGCGTGGCATGACATCACCGCCCTTGGACAGCACGCACGGTCGATAACATCGGGCTTGGCATGGCATCACCACTCTTTGACAGAACACACAGTCGGCAACGTCGGGCGTGGCAGGCCATCACCGCCCTTGGGCAGCACACACGGTTAAACGCCTTCGGGTGTGGCATGCCATCATCGCCTTTGGGCAGCACACACGGTCGAACGATGTCGGGCATGGCATGAAATCAAAGCCTTTGGAAAGCACACACGATCGAACGATGTCGGGCGTGGGATGCCATCAACGCCTTTGGGTAGCATATACGATCGAATGACGTCCGGCAAGGCATGCCATCAGGGCCCTTGGACAGCACACACGGTTGAACGACGTCGGGTGTGGCATTCCATCATGGACCTTTGACAACACACACAGTCGAACAACGTCGGGCATGGCATGCCATCACAGCCCTTGGACGGCAAAACGGGTCAAACGATGTTGGGCGTGGCATGCCATCATCGCTTTTAAACAAGCAGACACAGTCGGACGGCGTCGGGCGTGGTATGCTATCATATCCCTTGAATGGCAAACACATGCAAACGATGTCGGGGGTGGCATGCCATCACCGCCTTTGGACAATACACACAGTCGGACGACGTCGGGCGTGGCATGCCATCATCTCCTTTGGGCAGCACTGACGGTTGGACGGCTTCGGGCGTGGCATGCCATCACCGCCTTTGGACAGCACACACGGTCGGCAACGTCGGGCGTGGCATGACATCGCCGCTCTTGGATAGCACGCATGGTCGGACAACATCGGGCATGGCATGACATCACCGCCCTGGGGAAGCACACACGGTCGGACTACATCGAGCGTGGCATTCCATTATCGCCTTTGGGCAGCACAAGGTCGAAAAACGTCAGGCGTGGAATGACATCACCTCCTTTGGACAGCGCACACGGTCGAACGACATCGGGCGCAACATGCCATCAACGCCTTTGGAAAGCACACACGATCAAACGACGTCGGGCGTGGCATGCCATCATCACCTTTGGGCAGCACAAACGGTCGGACGGCGTCGGGCGTGGCATGCGTTCATCGCCCTTGGACGGTGAACACGGTCGAACGACGTCGGGTGTGGCATGCATTATCGCCTTTGGGCAGCACACACTGTCGAAAGCCGTCGGGCGTGGCATTCCATCATGGCCCTTGGATAGAACACACGGTCGAACGACGTTGGGCGTGGCATGCCCTCATAGCCCTTAAATGGCAAACAAGGTTGAACGACGTCGGGCGTGGCATACCATCATCGCCTTTGGACTAGCTGACATGGTTGAACGACGTTGAGCGCAGGCATTCCAATATCGCCTTTGGGCAACACACACGGTCGAACGACGTCAAGCGTGGCATGCCATTATCTCCTTTAGGCAGCACAAACGGTTAAACGACATCGGGCGTGGCATGACATCACCGCCCTAGGATTGCACGTACTGTCAGACGACGTCGGGAGTGGCATGAAATCACCGCCCTTGGACAGCACAAACGGTCGAACGACATCGGGAAAGGCAAGACATTACCGCCCTTAGATGGCACGCATGGTCGAACGACGTCGGGCGTGGCATGACATAACCACCCTTGGACAACACAGACAATTGGCAACGTCGGGCGTGGCATGCCGTCACCGCCTTGGTCATCACACCCGGTCGGATGACGTCGAGCTTGGCATGCCATCACCGCCCTTCGACAACACACATGGTAGGACGACGTCGGGCGTGGCATGACCTCACCGCCCTTGGGCAGCACACACGGTCGGACTACGTCGGGCGTGGCATGGCATCACCGCTCTTTGAAAGAACGCACAGTCGGCAACGTCGGGCGTGGCAGGACATCACCGCCCTTGGGCAGCACACACGACTAAACGCCATCGGGTTTAGCATGCCATCATCTCCTTTGGGCAGCACATACGGTCGAACGACGTCGGCCATGGCATGAAATAAACGCCTTTGGAAAGCACACACGACCGAACGATGTCGGGCGTGGCATGCCATCATCGCCTTTGGGTAGCACATACGATCGAATGACGTCGGGCAAGGCATGCCATTAGAGCCCTTGGACAGCACACACGGTCGAACGACGTCGGGTGTGGCATTCCATCATGGACCATGGAAAACACACACGGTCGAACAACGTCGGGCGTGGCATGCCATCATAGCCCTTGAACGGCAAAAAGGGTCGAACGACATTGGGCGTGGCATGCCATCATCACTGTTAAACGAGCTGACACAGTCGGAGGCGTCGGTAGTTGTATGCCATCATCTCCCTTGGACGGCAAACACAGTCAAACGATGTCGGGGGTGGCATGCAATCACCGCCTTTGGACAGCACACACAGTCGGACGATGTCGAGAGTGGCATGCCATCATCTCCTTTAGGCAGCACAGACGGTCAGACGGCTTCGGGTGTGGCATGCCATCATCGCCCTTGGACAGCACACACGGTAGGCAATGTCGGGCGTGGCATTACATCACCGCCCTTGGACAGCACACACGGTCGAACGACGTATGGCATGGAATGATATCACGGCCCTTGGACTGCATGCACAATCAGACGACGTCGAGCGTGGCATGACATCACCGCACTTGGATAACAAACACGGTCTTTAACGTCGGGCATAGCATGACATCACCGCTCTTGGACAGCACACATGGTCAGACGATGTCGGGCGTGGCTTGACATCACCGCCCTTGGACAGAACACACGGTCGAACGATGTTGGGCGTAGCATGACATCAGCGCCCTTGGACAGCATGTACGGCCGGATGACGTCGGGCGTGGCATGACATCACCGCCCTTGGATAGAACACACAGTCGGCAACGTCAGGCGTGGTATACCATCACCGCCCTTGGAAAGTACAGACAGTCGAACTACGTTGGCATGGCATGACATCACCGCCCTTGGGCAGCACACACGGTCGGCAACATCGGGCATTACATGACATAACCACCCTTGGAAAACATACACGGTGGGCAACGTCGGGCGTGGCATGACATCACCGCCCTTGGACAGCACACACGATCGGCAACATCAGGTGTTGCATGCCATCATCGCCTTTGGACAGCACACACGGTCGAACGACGTCGGGTGTGGCTTGCCATCATTGCCTTAAGGCAGCACAAATGGTCAAATGACGTCAGGCGTGGCATGACATCATCGACTTTGAACAACACACACGGTCGAACGACGTCAGATGTGGCATGACATCACCGCCTTGGGGAAGCACACATGGTCGAACGACGTCGTGCGTTGCATGCCATCATCGCCTTAAGGCAGAACAAATGGTCAAACGACATCGGGCGTGGCATGATATCATCGCCTTGGGGCAACGCAGACGGTCGGCAACGTCAGGCGTGGCATGACATCACCGCCTTTGGATAGCACACACGGTCGAATGACGTCAGGCGTGACATGACATCACCGCCTTTGGATAACACACACGGTGGAACGACGTCGGGCGTAGCATGCCATTATCGCCTTTGGACTAGCTGACACAGTCGGATGGCGTCATGCATGGCATGCCATCATCGCCCTTGGACGGGAAACACGATCGACAACGTAGAGCGTGGCATGCCATCAACGCCTAGGGACAGCACACACGGAAGGACGATGTTGGGCGTGTCACGCTATCGACGCCTTTCGGCAGCACAGACGGTTAGACGACGTCAGGCGTGGCATGCCATCACCACCCTTGGACAGCACACATGGTCGGATGACGTTGGGCGTGGCATGCCATCACCGCCATTGGACAGCACACACGGTAGGACTACGTCGAGCGTGGCATGCCATTATCACCTTTGGGTAACACACACGGTCGAACAACGTCGGGCATGGCATGACATCATAGCCTATGGACGGCAAACACGGTCGAACGACGTCAAGTGTGACATGCCATCACCGCCTTTGGACAGCACACACAGTCGAACGACGTCAGGTAGGGCATGCCATCATCGCCTTTGGGCCGCACACACGGTCGAAAGACGTCGGGCGTGGCAAGAAATTACTGCCTTTTGACAGCACACACGGTCAAACGACGTCGGGCGTGACATGCCATCACTGCCTTAGGACAGCACACACGGTCGAACGACGTCGTGCTTGTAATGCCATCATCTCCTTTGGGCAGCACACACGGTCGAACTATGTCGGGCGTGGCATGCCATCATCACCATTGGGTAGCACAAACGGTCAAATGACATTAGACGTGGCATGCCAGCATCGCCTTAAGGCAGCACACACAGTCAAAAGACATCGGGTATTGAATGACATCACCGTCATTGGACAGCACACACAGTCGAAAGACGTCGGGCGTGACATGCAATTACCACCTTTGGACAGCACACACGGTAGGACGACATCGGGCGTGGAATTCTATCGTCACCCTTGGACGGCATACATGGTCGAACGACGTCGGGCGTGGAATGCCATCATCTCCTTTGGGCAGTACGCACGGTCGACATCGTCAGGCGTGGCATGCTATCACCCTTGGAAACCACACACGATCGAACGAAGTCGGTCGTCGCATGCAATCATAGCCCTTGAACGGCAAACAAGGTTTAATGACGTCGGGCGTGGCATGCCATCTTCGCCTTTGGACTAGCTGATACAGTCGGACGGCGTCGGGCGTGACATGCCATCATAGCCCTTGGACGGGAAACACGGTCGAACGACGTAGAGCGTGGCATGCCATCAACGCCTAAGGACAGCACACAAGAATGGACGTCATCGGGCGTGGCATGCTATTATCTCCTTTGGGCAGCACAGACTGTCGGACGACGTAGACCGTTGAATGCCATCAATGCCTTGGGATAGCACAAACGAAAGGACGACGTCGAGCGTGGCATACCATCACCGCCCTTGGACAGCACACGTGGTCAGATGACGTCTGGCGTGGCATGCCATCACTGCCCTTGGACAGCACACACGGTGGGACGACGTTGGGCGTGGCATGAGATCACCGCTCTTGGACTGCACGCATGGTCGGACTATGTCGGGCGTGGCATGACATCACAACCTTTGGACAGCACACACGGTCGAACGACGCGTGGCATGGCATGACATCACCGCCCTTTAACTGCACGTGCGGTCAGACGACATCGGGCGTGGCTTGACATCTCCGCTCATGGACAGCACGCATGGTAGGACGACATCGGACATGGCATGACATTACCGCCCTTGGGCAGCACACACGGTCGGACTACGTTGGGCGTGGCATGACATCACCTCCTTTGGACAGCACACACGGTCGAACGACTTCGTGCGTGGCATGCCATCATCGCCTTTGGGCAGCACACACAGTAAAATGACGTCGGGCGTGGCATACAATCATAGCCCATAGATGGCAAACACGACCGAACGACGTCGAGCGTGGAATGCCATTATCGCCTTTGGGCAGCACACACGGTCGAACGATGTCGGGTGTGGCATGCCGTCATGGCCCTTGGACACCACACACGGTCGAACGAAGTCGGGCGTGGCATTCCATCATAGCCCTTGAACAGGAAACACGGTTGAACGACGTCAGGCGTGGCATGCCATCATCGCCTTTGGACTAGCTGACACACTCAGACGGCGTCGGGTGTGGCATGCCATCATTTCCCTTGGACGGGAAACATGGTCGAACGACGTAGTGCGTAGCATACCATCAATGCCATGGGACAGCACACACGGAAGAACGACGTCGGGCGTGGCATGACATCATCACCTTTGGGCAGCATACACGGTTGAACTACGTCAGGCGTGGCATGCCATCATCGCCTTTGGGCAGCACAAACGGTCGAACAACGTCGGGCGTGGCATGCCATCATTACCTTTGGGCAGCACACACGGTCGAACGACGTCGGGCGTGGCATGCCATAATCGCCCTAAGGCAGCACACACAGTCGAAAGACGTCGGGCGTGGCATGAAATCACCGCCTTTAGACAGCACACACGGTCGAACGACGTCAAGCATGACATGCCATGACCGCCATACGACAACACACGATTGGACGACGTCGGGCATGGCATGACATCACCGCCCTAGGGCAGCACACACGGTCAGACTACGTCAGGCGTGGCATGACATCAGCGCCTTCGTACAGCACAGACGGTCGAACGACGTCGGGCATGGCATGCCATCATCGCCTTTGGACAGCATACACGGTCAAACGATGTCGAGCGTGGCATTCAATTATCGCCTTTGGGCAGCACACACGGTCGAACTACGTCGGGCGTGGCATGCCATCTATCCTTGAGGAAGCACACACGGTCGAACGACGTCGCGCGTGGCATGACATCACCGCCCTTGGATGGCACGCACAGTCAAATGACGTCGGGCGTGGCATGCCATCATCACCTTTGGGCAGCACAAACGGTCAAACGACGTCGGGCGTGGCATGCCATCTTGCCTTGAGGAAGCACACACGGTCGAACGACGTCGCGCGTGGCATGACATCACCGCCCTTGGACGGCACGCACAGTCAAACGACGTCGGGCGTGGCATGACATCACCACCCTTGGATTGCACAGACAATCAGCAACCTAGGGCGTGGCATGACATCACCGCCATAGTGTCGCACACGGTCGGAGGATGTCGGGCATGGCATAACATCACTGCCCTTGGGCAACAAACACAGTTGGACTACATCAGGCGTGGCATGACATCACTGCCTTTGTACAACACACACGGTCGAACGACGTCAGGCGTGGCATGCCATCATCGCCTTGGGGCAGCACACACGATCGAATGACGTCTAGCGGGGCATGCCATAATAGCCCATGGATGGCAAACACGATCGAACGACGTCAGGCGTGACATGCCATCACCGCCTTTGGACAACACACACGGTCGAACGACGTTGGGCATAGCATGCCATCTTGACTTTGGGAAGCACACACGGTCGAAAGATGTCAGCAGTGGTATGATACACCACCTTTGGGCAGCACACACGGTCAAACGACGTCGGGCGTGACATGCCATCACCGCCTTTAGACAACACACACGGTCGAATGAAATTGGGCGTGGCATGCCATCATCGCCCTTGAACGGCAAACAAGGTTGAATGACATCAGGCGTGGCATGCCATCATCGCCTTTGGACTAGCTGACACAGTCGGAAGGCGTCGGGCGTGGCATGCCATCTTCGCCCTTGGATGGGAAACACGGTTAAATGACGTAGAGCGTGGCATGCCATCAACGCCTAAGGACAGCCACAAGGAAGGACGGCGTCGGGCGTGGCATGCTATCATCTCCTTTGGACAGCACACATGGATGGATGATGTCGGGCGTGGGATGCCATCACTGCCCTTTGACAGCACACACGGTAGGACGACGTCGGGCGTGGTATGAGATCACCGCTCTTGGACTGCACGCATGGTCAGACTACCTCGGGCATGGCATGACATCACCACCTTTGGACAGCACATACGGTAGAACGACGCGTGGCATGTTATGACATCATCACCCTTGAACTGCATGCACGGTCAGACGACATCAAGCGTGGCATGCTATCACCGCCTTTGGACAGCACACAATCAGACGATTTCGGGCGTGGCATGCCATCATCTCCTTTGGGCAGCACAGACGGTCGGACGGCTTCGGGTGTGGCATGCCATCATCGCCCTTGGACAGCACAAACTATCGGCCGTCGTCGGGCGTGGCATTACATCACCGCCCTTGGACAGCACATACGGTTGAACGACGTCTACCATGGCATGACATTAAGCCTGGCATGCCATCATCACCTTTGGGCAACACACACGGTCGAACTACGTCGGGCGTGGCATGCCATCATCGCCTTAAGGAAGCACTAATGGTCAAACGATGTTAGGCGTGGCAGGACAACACCGCTTTTGGAAAGCACACACGGTCTAACTACGTCAGGCGTGGCATGACATCACTGCCTTGGGGTAGGCACACACGGTTGAACGACGTCGAGCGTGGCATGCCATCATCGCCTTAAGGCAGAACAAACGGTCAAGCGACATCGGGTGTGGCATGACATCACCGCCCTTGGACTGCTCGCACGATCGGCAACGTCGAGCGTGGCATGACATTAACGGCTTTGGACAGCACACACGGTAGAACAACGTAAGGCGTGACATGACATCAGGCCTTTAGACAACACACACGGTGGAACGACATCGAGCGTGGCATACCATCATCGCCTTTGGACTAGCAGACACAGTCGGACGGCGTTGGGCGTTGCATGCCATCAGCGCCCTTGGACGGGAAACATGATCGAACGACATAGACCGTGGCACGCCATCAACGCCTAGGGACAGCACACACGGAAGGACGACGTCGGGCGTGTCATGCTATCATCACCTTTGGGCAGCATAGACGGTCGGAAAACGTTGGGCGTGGCATGCCATCACCGCCCTTGGACAACACACATGGTCGGATGACGTTAAGCGTGGCATGCCATCACCGCCCATCGACAGCACACACGATAGGACTACGTCGGGCGTGGCATGACATCACATCCTTTGGACAGCACACACGGTCGAATGACGTCGGGCGTGGCATGCCATCATCGCCTTTGGGCAACACACACGGTCGAACGACATAGGGCGTGGCATGCCATCATAGCCTATGGACGGCAAACACGATCGAACGACGTTAGGCGTGACATGCCATCACCGCCTTTGGACAGCAGACACGGTCGAACGACGTCAGGTAGGGCATGCTATCATCGCCTTTGGACCACACACACGGTCAAAAGACGTCGGGCGTGGCATGACATCACCGCCTTTGGACAGCACACACGGTCAAATGACGTCGGGCGTGACATATCATCACCGCCTTTGGACAGCGCACACGGTCGAACAACGTCAGGCGTGGCATGCAATCATCACCTTTGGGAAGCACACACGGTCTAACTCCAACGGGCGTGGCATGCCATCATCGCCTTTGGGCAGCACCAACGGTCGAACGACGTCAGGCGTGGCATGCCATCATCTCCTTTGGGCAGCACACACGGTCGAACGACGTCAGGCTTGGCATGCCATCATAGCCCATGGACGGCAAACACGGTCGAACGACATCAGGCGTGACATGCCATCACCGCCTTTGGATAGCATACACGGTCGAACGACGCTGGGCATGGCATGCCATCATCACCTTTGGGCAGCACAAACGGTTTGACGACATCGGGCGTGGCATGCCATTGTCGCCTTTGGGCGGCACACATGGTCGAACTACGTCGGGCGTGGCATGCCATCTTCAACTTTGGGCAGCACACACGGTCGAAGGACGTCGGGCGTGGAATGCCATCATCACCTTTGGGCAGCACACACAGTCGAAAGAAGTCGAGCGTGGCATGACATCACCGCCTTTTTACAGCACACACGGTCGAACAACGTTGGGCGTGACATGCCATCCCCACCTTTGGACAGCACACACGGTCCAACGACGCTGGGCACGACATGCCATCATCACCTTTGGGCAGCACAAACGGTCGGACGGCATCGGGCGTGGCATGCCATCGTCGCCCTTGGACGGCAAACACCGTCGACATCGTCGGGTATGGCATGCCATCATGGACATTGGACACCACACACGATCGAACGAAGTCGGTCGTGGCATGCCATCATAGCCCTTGAACGGCAAACAAGGTTGAATGACGTCGGACGTGGCATGTCATCATCGCGTTTGGACTAGCTGACACCATCGGACGGCGTCGGGCGTGGCATGCCAGCATCGCCTTTCGACAGGACACACGGTCGAACGACGTAGAGCGTGGAATGCCATAAACGCCTTTGAACAGTACACATGGTCGGATGACGTTGGGCGTGGCATGCCATCATCGCCTTTGGGCAGTACACATGGTCGGATGACGTCGGGCGTGGCATGCCATCAATACCCTTGGACAGCACACACGGTAGGACGACGACGGGCGTGGCATGACTTCACCGCTCTTGGACTGCACGCATGGTCGGACTACGTAGGGCGTGGCATGACATCACCATCTTTGGATAGTAAGCACGGTCGGCAACGTCGGGCATGGCATGACATCGCCGCTCTTGGATAGCACGCATGGTCGGACAACATCGGGCATGGCATGACATCACCGCCCTTGGGAAGCACACACGGTCGGACTACGTCGGGCGTGGCATGACATCACCTCCTTTGGACAACACACATGGTCGAATGACATTGGGCATGGAATGCCATCATCGCCTTTGGGCAGCGTAGACGGTCGGCAACGTCAGGCGTGGCATGACATCACCGCCTTTGGACAGCACACACGGTCGAACGACGTCAGGCGTGACATGACATCACCGCCTTTGGACAACACACACAGTGGAACGACGTTGGGCGTGACATGCCATCACCGCCTTTGGCCAACACACACAATCGAACGAAGTTGGGCATGGCATGACGTCACCGCCTTTGGGCAGCACACATAGTCGAACGACGTCAGGCGTGGCATGACATCACCACCTTGAGGCAGCACACACGGTCGAACGACATCGAGCGTGGCATGCCATCATCGCCTTAAGGCAGAACAAATGGTCAAACGACATCGGGCGTGGCATGCTATAATCGCCTTTGGGCAGCGTAGACGGTCAACAACGTCAGGCATGGCATGACATCACCGCCTTTGGACAACACAAATAGTCGAACGACGTCAGGCGTGACATGACATCACCGCCTTTGGACAACACACACGGTGGAACGACGTCGAGCGTGGCATGCCATCATCGGCTTAAGGCAAAAAAAATAGTCAAACGACATCGGGCGTGGCATGCTATCATCGCCTTTGGGCAGCGCAGATAGTTGGCAACGTCGGGCGTGACATGACATCACCGCCTTTGGACAGCACACACGGTCGAACGATGTCAGGCGTGACATGACATCACCGCCTTTGGACAACACACACGGTGGAACGACTTATGGCGTGACAAGACATCACCGCCTTTGGCCAACACACACGATCGAACGACGTCGGGCATGGCATGACGTCGCCGCCTTTAGGAAGCACACATGGTCGAATGACGTCGGGCGTGGCATGACATCACCGCCTTTGGGAAGCACACACAGTTGAACGACGTCGGGCGTGGCATGACATCACCGCCTTTGGACAGCACACACAGTTGAATGACGTCAAGCCTGGCATGCCATCATCACCTTTGGGCAGCACACACGGTCGAACTACGTCGAGCGTGGCATGCCATCATCACCTTTGGACTAGCTGACACAGTCGGACGGCGTTGGTCGTGGCATGCCATCAGCGCCCTTGGACGGGAAACATGATCGAACGACATAGAGCGTGGCATGGCAGCAACGCCTAGGGACAGCACACACGGAAGGACGACGTCGGGCGTGTCATGCTATCATCGCCGTTGGGCAGCACAGACGGTCGGACGACGTTGGGCGTGGCATGCCATCACCGCCCTTAGACAGCACATATGGTCGGATGACGTTAAGCGTGGCATGCCATCACCGCCCATGGACAGCACACACGATAGGACTACGTCGGGCGTGGCATGACATCACATCCTTTGGACAGCACACACGGTCGAACGACGTCGGGCGTGACATGCCATCATCGCCTTAGGGCAGCACACACGGTCGAACGACATCGGGCGTGGCATGCCATCATAGCCTATGGACGGCAAACACAGTCGAACAACGTCGGGCGTGGCATGCAATCATCACCTTTGGGCAGCACACACGGTCTAACTACGTCGGGCGTGGCATGCCATCATCGCCTTTGGGCAGCACCATCGGTCGAACGACGTCGGGCGTGGCATGCCATCATCTCCTTTGGGCAGCACACACGGTCGAACGACGTCAGGCGTGGCATGCCATCATATCCCATGAACGGCAAACACGGTCGAACGACATCAGGCGTGACATGCCATCACCGCCTTTGGATAGCACACATGGTCGAACGACGTCGGGTAGGGCATGCCATCATCGCCTTTTGGCAGCACACACAGTCGAAAGACATCGGGCGTGGTATGACAACTCACGGCTTTGGACAGCACACACGATCAAATGACATCGGGCGTGACATGCTGTCACCGCCTTTGGACATCACACACGGTCGAACGACGTCGGGCGTGGCATGCCATCATCACCTTTGGGCAGCACACACAGTCGAAAGACGTCGAGCGTGGCATGACATCACAGCCTTTTGACAGCACACACGGTCGAACGACGTTGGGCGTGACATGCCATCCCCACCTTTGGACAGCACACACGGTCGAACGACGCAGGGCATGGCATGCCATCATCACCTTTGGGCAGCACAAACGGTCGGACGGCATCGGGCGTGGCATGCCATCGTCGCCCTTGGACGGCAAACACGATCGAATGACGTCGGGTGTGGAATGCCATCATCCCCTTTGGGCAGTATGCACGGTCGACATCGTCGGGCATGGCATGCCATCATGGACCTTGGACACCACACACGATCGAACAAAGTCGGTCGTGGCATGCCATCATAGCCCTTGAACGGCAAACAAGGTTGAATGACGTCTGACGTGGCATGTCATCATCGCCTTTGGACTAGCTGACACCATCGGATGGCGTCGGGCGTGGCATGCCAGCATCGCCCTTCAACAGGACACACGGTCGAACGACGTAGAGCATGGAATGCAATCAACGCCTTTGGACAGTACACATGGTCGGATGACGTCGGGCGTGGCATGCCATCATCGACTTTGGGCAGTACACATGGTAGGATGACGTCGGGCGTGGCATGCCATCACTACCCTTGGACAGCACACACGGTAGGACGACGACGGGCGTGGCATGACTTCACCGCTCTTGGACTGCACGCATGGTCGGACTACGTCGGGCGTGGCATGACATCGCCGCTCCTGGATAGCACGCATGGTCAGACAACATCGGGCATGGCATGACATCACCGCCCTTAGGAAGCACACACGGTCGGACTACGTCAGGCGTGGCATGACATCACCTCCTTTGGACAGCACACATGGTCGAATGACATTGGGCGTGGAATGCCATCATCGCCTTTGGGCAGCACACACGGTCGAACGAAGTCGGGCGTGGCATGCCATCATAGCCCTTGAACGGCAAACAAGGTTGAACAAGGTCAGGCGTGGCATACCATCAACGCCTTTGGACTAGCTGACACTCTCAGACGGCGTCGGGCGTGGCATGCCATCATCGCCCTTGGACGGGAAACATGGTCGAACGACTTAGAGCATGGCATGCCATCAACACCTTGGGACAGCACACACGGAAGAACGACGTAGGGCGTGGCATGACATCACCGCCCTTGGACAGCACACACGGTCGAACAACATCGGGCGTGGCATGACATCACCGCCCTTGGACAACACAGACAATCGGCAACATCGGGCGTGGCATGACTTCACCGCCATAGACAGCACACGGTCAAACGACGTCAGGCAAGGCATGACATCACCGCCCTTGGGCAGCACACACGGTCAGACTACGTCAGGCGTGGCATGACATCACCGCCATTGTACAGTTCACACGGTCGAACGACGTCGAGCGTGGCATTCCATTATCGCCTTTGGGCAGCACACAAGGCGAACTACGTCGGGCGTGGCATGCCATCATCGCTTTTGGGCAGCACACACGGTCGAACGACGTTGGGCGTGGCATGCCAGCATCGCCTTTGGGCAGCACCAGGTCGAAAGATGTCAGGCATGACATGACATCACCTCCTTTGGATAGCGCAAACGGTCGAACGACGTCGGGCGCGACATGCCATCACCGCCTTTGGAAAGCACACACGGTCGAACGACGTCGAGCGTGGCATGCCATCATCACCTTTGGGCAGCACAAATGGTCGGACGGCATCGGGCGTGGCATGCCATCATCGCCCTTGGACGGTGAACATGATCGAACGACGTCGGGTGTGGCATGCATTATCGCCTTTGGGCAGCACACACTGTCGAAAGCCGTCGGGCGTGGCATTCCATCTTGGCCCTTGGATAGCACACACGGTCGAACGACATTGGGCGTGGCATGCCCTCATAGCCCTTAAACGGCAAACAAGGTTTAACGACGTCGGGCGTGGCATACCATCATCGCCTTTGGACTAGCTGACACGGTCGAACGACATCGAGCGCAGGCATTCCAATATCGCCTTTGGGCAACACACACGGTCGAACGACGTCAAGCGTGGCATGCCATTATCTCCTTTAGGCAGCACAAATAATCGAACGACGTCGGGCGTGGCATGACATCACCGCCCTTGGACAGCACACACGGTCGAACGACGTCGGGGAAGGCAAGACATTACCGCCCTTGGACGGCACGCACCATCGAACGATGTCGGGCGTGGCATGACATCACCACCCTTGGACAACACAGACAATCGGCAACGTCGGGCATGGCATGACATCACCGCCATAGGACAGCAAAAATGGTCGTACGACGTCGGGTGTGGCATGCCATCACCGCCCTTGGACATCACACACGGTCGGATGACGTCACGCTTGGAATGCCATCACCGCCCTTCGACAACACACATGGTAGGACGACGTCGTGCGTGGCATGACCTCACCGCCCTTAGGCAGCACACACGGTCGGACTACTTCGGGCGTGGCATGAAATCACCACCTTTGTATAGCACACACGGTCTACTGACGTCGGGCGTGGCATGCCATCATCGCTTTTGGGCAGCACACACGATCGAATGACGTCCGGCATGGCATGCCATCATATCCCTTGGACAGCAAACACGGTCGAACGACGTTAGGCGTGACATGCCATCACCGCCTTTGGACAGCACACACGGTCGAACGTCATCAGGCGTGGCATGCCATAATCGCCTTTGGGCAGCACACACGGTCGAACGACGTTGGGTGTGGCATGACATCACCGCCTTTGGACAGCACACACGGTCAAATGACGTCGGCCATGACATGCCAACACCGCCTTTTAAAAGCACACACGCTCGAACGACGTCGAGCGTGGCATTCCATTTTCGCCTTTGGGCTGCACACACGGTCGAACGACGTCTGGCGTGGCATGCCATTATTGCCTTTGGGCAGCACAAACGGTCGAACGACGTTCGGCATGGCATGACTTCACCGCCCTACGACTGCATGCACGGTCAGACGATGTCGGGCGTGGCATGACATCACATCCCTTGGACAGCACACACCGTCGAACGACGTCGGGCCTGGCATGATATCACCACCCTTGGACGGCACGCACGGTCGAACGACGTCGGGCGTGGCATGACATCACCACCCTTGGAGGTCACACACGGTCGAACGTCGTTGGGCGTGGCATGCCATCATCTCCTTTGGGAAGCACACACGATCGAATGACGTCGGGCGTGGCATGACATCACCACATTTGGGCAGCACACATGGTCAAAAAATGTCCGGCGTGACATTCCATCACCGCCTTTAGACAGCACACACGGTCGAATGACGTCAAGCGTGGCATGCCATCATCACCTTGTGGCAGCACATACGGTCGAACTACGTCGGGCATGGCATGCCATCATCGCCTTTGGGAAGCACAAACGGTCGAACGACGTCGGGCGTGGCATGCCTACATCACCTTTGGGCGACACACGGTCGAACGACGACAGGCGTGGCATGCCTGCATCGCCTTTGGGCAGCACACAAGGTCGAAAGACGTCGAGCGTGGCATGACATCACCTCCTTTAGACAGCGCACACGGTCGAACAACGTCGGGCGCGACATGCCATCACCGCCTTTGGAAAGCACACACGGTCGAACGCCGTCGGGTGTGGCATGCCATTAGCACCTTTGGGCAGCACAAACAGTCGGACGGCGTCGGGCGTGGCATGCCATCATAGCCCTTGAACGGCAAACAAGGTCGAACGGCGTCGGGTGTGGCATGCATTATCGCCTTTGGGCAGCACACACGGTCGAACGACGTCGGGCGTGGCATGCCATCATGGCCCTTGGATAGCACACATGGTCGAACGACGTCGGGCGTGGCATGCCATCACCGCCCTAGGATTGCACGCACGGTCGGATGATGTCGGGCGTGGCATGACATCAAATCCCTTGGACAACACATATGATCGAACAACGTCGGGCCTTGCATGACATCACTGCCCTTGGACGGCACGCACGGTCGAACGATGTCGGCCGTGGCATGACATCATAACCCTTGGACGTCACACAGGTCGAACGTCGTTGGGCGTGGCATGACATCATCTCCTTTGGGCAGCACACACGATCGAATGACGTCGGGCGTGGCATGACATCACCGTATTTGGGCAGCACACACGATCAAACAATGTCCGGCGTGACATGCCATCACCGCCTTTGGACAGCACACACGGTCAAATGACGTCAAGCGTGGCATGCCATCATCACCTTTTGGGCAGCACACACGGTCGAACTACGTCGGGCGTGGCATGCCATCATCGCCTTTGGGAAGCACAAACGGTCGAACGACGTCGGGCGTGGCATGCCAACATCACCTTTGGGCGACACACGGTCGAACGACGACGGGCGTGGCATGCCAGCATCGCCTTTGGGCAGCACACAAGGTCGAAAGACGTCGAGTGTGGCATGACATCACCTCCTTTGGACAGCGCACACGGTCGAACAACGTCGGGCGCGACATGCCATCACCGCCTTTGGAAAGCACACACGGTCGAACGACGTCGGGTGTGGCATGCCATTATCACTTATGGGCAGCACAAACAGTCGGACTGTGTCGGGCGTGGCATGCCATCATAGCCCTTGAATGGCAAACAAGGTCGAACGACGTCGGGTGTGGCATGCATCATCGCCTTTGGGCAGCACATACGGTCGAACGACGTCCGGCGTGGCATGCCATCATGGCCCTTTGATAGCACACACGGTCGAACAATGTCGGGCGTGGCATGCCATCATAGCCCTTGAACGGCAAACAAGGTTGAACGACGTCGAGCATGGCATACATTATCGCCTTTGGACTAGCTGACACAGTTGGACGGCATAAGGCGTGGCATGCCATCATCGCCCTTGGACGGGAAACACGGTCGAATGACGTAGAGCGTGGCATGCCATCACAGCCTTGGGACAGCACACACGGTCAGTCGGCGTCGGGCGTGGCATGCTATAATCGCCTTTGGGTAGCACAAACGGTCATACGACGTTGGGCGTGGCATACCATCACCGCCGTTGGATAACACACAAGGTCGGATGACGTCTGACATGGCATGCCATCGCCGCCCTTGGAATGCACACACAGTAGGACGACGTGGGGCATGGCATGAGATCTCCGCTCTAAGATAGCACACAAGGTCGAACGACGTCAGGGGTGGCATGACATCACTGCCCTTGGACTACACGCACGGTCGGACAACATCAGGTGTGGCATGACATCACCGCCCTTGGACAGCACACACGGTCGGCAACGTCAGGCGTGGGATGACATCACCGCCCTTGGACAGCACACACGGTCAAACGACGTCGGGCGTGGAATGAAATCACCGCCCTTGGGCAGCACACACAGTCGGACAACATTGGGTTTGGCATGCCATCATTGCCTATTGGCAACACAGACGGTCGAACGATGTCGGGCGTGGCATGCCATCATCACCTTTGGGTAGCACAAACGGTCGAACGACGTTGGCCGTGGCATCCCATTATCGCCTTTGGACTAGCTCACACAGTCGGACGGCGTCGGGCGTGGCATGCCATCATCTCCGTTGGATGGAAAACACGGTCGAACGACGTTGGGCGTGGCATGATATCACCACCTTTGTACAGCACACACGGTTGAACGACGTCGGGCGTGGCATGAGATCACCGCCCTTGAACTGCATGAACAGTCGGACGACATCGATCGTGGCATGATATCACTGCCCTTGGACGGCAAAAACGACTGAACGACGTCGGGCGTGGCATGCCAACGCCACCTTTGGATAGCACACACGGTCGAACGACGTCGGTCTTGTTATGCAATCATCGCCTTTGGGCAGCACATACGGTCGAACGATGTCGGGCGTGGCATGCCATCATGGCTCTTGGATAGCACACACGGTCGAACGACATCGGGCGTGGCATCCTATCATAGCCCTTGAATGGCAAATAAGGTTTAACGACGTTGGGCATGTCATACCATCATCGCCTTTGGACTAGCTGACATAGTCAGACGACGTCAGGCGTGGCATGCCATCATCGCCCTTGGACGGGAAAAACGGTCGAACGACGTAGAGCGTGGAATGCCATAACCGCCTTGGGACAGCACACACGGACAGACGACGTCGGGCGTGGCATGCTATCATCGCCTTTGGGCAGCACAGACGGTCGGACGACGTCGAGCGTGGCATGCCATCACAACCCTTGGACAGCACACAAGGTCGAATGACAACTGGCGTGGCATGCCATCGCCGCCCTTGGACAGCACACACGGTAGGACGACGTGGGCGTGGCTTGAGATCACCCCTCTTGGACTGCACGCATGGTCAGACGTGGCATGACATCACTTCCCTTGGACAGCACACACGGTCGAACGACGTCAGGCGTGGCATGACATCACTGCCCTTGGACTACACACACAGTTGGACGACGTCAAGCGTGGCATGACATCAACGCCCTTGGACAGCACACACGGTCAGAACGACGTCGGGCATGGCATGCCATCATCGCCTTTGGGCAGCACTCACAATCGAACGACGTCAGGCGTGGCAAGCCGTCATGGACCTTGGACAACACACACGGTCGAACGACGTTAGGAGTGGCATGCCATTATAGCCCTTGGACGGCAAACAGGGTCAAATGACATCAGGCATGGCATGCCATCATCGCTTTTAAACTAGCTGACACAGTCAGACGGCGTCGGGCGTGGCATGCCATCATCGCCCTAGGACGACAAACACCGTCGAACGACGTCGGGGGTGGCATGCCATCACCGCCTTTGGTCAGCACACACAGTCGGACAACGTCGGGCGTGGCATGCCATCGTCTCATTTGGGCAGCACAGACGGTCGGATGGGGTCGGGCGGGCATGCCATCATCGCCCTTGGACAGCACAAACGGTCAGCTGTCGTCGGGCGTGACATGCCATAATAGCCCTTGGACATCACACACGGTCGACAATGTCGGGCGAGGCATTAAATCACCACCCTTGGACAGCACACACGGTCGAACGACATCTAGCATGGCATGACATCACTGCCCTTGGACTGCACGGACGATCGGAGGACATCAGGCATTGCATGACATCACCGCCCTTGGACAACACACAGCCGGCAATGTCGTGCGTGGCATCACATCACTACCCTAGGACAATACACACGGTCGTCAACGTCGGGCGTGGCATGACATCACCTCCCTTGGACAGCACAAACGGTCGGACGACGTCGGGCGTGGCATGACATCACCGCCCTTGGACAGCACACACGGTCAAACGTTGTCGGGCGTGGCATGACATCACCGCCATTGGACTGCACGCACGGTTGGACGACGTCGTTCGTGGCATGACAATACCGCCCTTGGACAGTAGACACGGTCAAACGACGTCGGGCGTGGCATGACCTCACAGCCCTTGGGCAGCACACACGGTCGGACTACGTCGGGCGTGGCATGCCATCATCGTGTTGGGCAGCACACACGGTCGAACGATGTCAGGCGTGGCATGCCATCATCGCGTTGAGGCAGCACACACGGTCGAACGACGTCGGGCGTGACATGAGATCATCGCCTTAAGGCAGCACAAACGGTCAAACGACGTCAGGCGTGGCATGACATCACCGCCCTTGGACTGCACACACTGTCAGCAACGTCGAGCGTGGCATGACATCACCGCCCTTGGACAGCACACACGGTCGATAACATCGGGCTTGGCATGGCATCACCACTCTTTGACAGAACACACAGTCGGCAACGTCGGGCGTGGCAGGCCATCACCGCCCTTGGGCAGCACACACGGTTAAACGCCTTCGGGTGTGGCATGCCATCATCGCCTTTGGGCAGCACACATGGTCGAACGATGTCGGGCATGGCATGAAATCAAAGCCTTTGGAAAGCACACACGATCGAACGATGTCGGGCGTGGGATGCCATCAACGCCTTTGGGTAGCATATACGATCGAATGACGTCCGGCAAGGCATGCCATCAGGGCCCTTGGAAAGCACACACGGTTGAACGACGTCGGGTGTGGCATTCCATCATGGACCTTTGACAACACACACAGTCGAACAACGTCGGGCTTGGCATGCCATCACAGCCCTTGGACGGCGAAAAGGGTCAAACGATGTTGGGCGTGGCATGCCATCATCGCTTTTAAACGAGCAGACACAGTCGGACGGCGTCGGGCGTGGTATGCTATCATATCCCTTGAATGGCAAACACATTCAAACGATGTCGGGGGTGGCATGCCATCACCGCCTTTGGACAATACACACAGTCGGACGACGTCGGGCGTGGCATGCCATCATCTCCTTTGGGCAGCACTGACGGTTGGACGGCTTCGGGCGTGGCATGCCATCACCGCCTTTGGACAGCACACACGGTCGGCAATGTCGGGCGTGGCATTACATCACCGCCCTTGGAAAGCACACACGATCGAACGACGTCTGGCATGGCATGACATCACCGCCCTTGGACTTCACACACGATCAGACGAAGTTGAGCGTGGCATGACATCACCGCCCTTGGATAACAAACACGGTCTTTAACGTCGGGCGTAGCATGACATCACCGCCCTTGGACAGCTCACACACGGTTAGACGATGTTGGGCATGGCTTGACATCACCGCCCTTGGACAGATCACACGGTCCAATGATGTCGGGCGTAGCATGACATCACCGCCTTTGGACTGCATGTACGGTCGAATGACGTCGGGCGTGGCATGACATCACTGCCCTTGAACAGCACACACGGTCGGACTTCATCGGGCGTGGCATGACATCACCGCCTTTGGATAAAACACACGGTCGACCGACGTCGGGCGTGGCATGCCATCATCGCCTTTGGGCAGCACACACAATCGAACGACGTCGGGCGTGGCATGACATCACCGCCTTCGGACAACACACATAGTGGAACGACGTCGAGCATGACATGCCATCACCGCCTTTGGACAGCACACACGGTCGAATGATGTCATGTGTGGCATGCCATCATCGTCTTAAGACAACATAAATGGTCAAACGACGTCAGGCGTGGCATGACATCACCGCCTTTGGACAGCACAGACGGTCGAATGACGTCAGGCGTGGCATGACATCACCGCCTTGGGGCAGGCACACACAGTCGAACAACGTCGAGCGTGGCATACCATCATCGCCTTAAGGAAGATCAAACGGGACGTCGAGCGTGGCATGATAAAGTGGGGGAGTTTGTCACGACCCGCATGATACCCAGGCAGATCGCGACCCGTCTAGGAAGCCAGCAGCCTATGCAAGGGGACAGACAGCCCAAAAATGGCCAGCAGGCAAAGGGGCAGGCGTCCAAGCAGGCAGCAGACAAAGGGTCAGGCGTTTCAGCTGTTACAAGCAGTTACAGCCATTACAGGCAGTTACAACCGTTACAGGCAGTTACAGCTGTTGCAGGCAGTTTCAGCCGTTACAGTCATTTCTGCAGGTGAAGGGGCAACAGTTTCAAGCCTTGGAGAGGCTTGTTCAAGGCCTCTAGGCGTGGGGCAGACTAGGAGCAGCTAGGAGTCTCTTTTTGGAAGACTTAGAAGCATGTCTTGTGGGCATGGACTTAGGGGCTTGTATATAGTGTAGCATTTATTTACTCTTAGTGTTTAGAGTAGTATAAATAGGTAGTCATTGTATTTGTAATACATCAACCAACATTTGAATACAAGTCTTTCTTCCAAAACAGTCTTTTGTCTTTCCTTCAGTTTCTCTTAGCGATCCGAGTAGTGAAAGGCTTACTTGTGTTTGCGAGATCGTGAAAGAATCGTGAGCAAACCGTCAAGTGCCGCACGGAGTATTGTCTAGATCGAAAAGTCTGTGACACTATGGATGGCAAACATGGTTGAATGACGTCTGGCGTGACATGCCATCACCGCCTTTGGACAGCAGACATGGTCGAACGACGTCAGGAAGGGCATGCTATCATCGTCTTTGGGCCGCACATATGATCGAAAGACGTCGAGTGTGGCATGACATCACCACCCTTTGACGTCACACACAATCGAACGTCGTTGGGCGTGGCATGCAATCTTTGCCTTTGGGCAGCACACACGATCGAATGACGTCGGGCGTGGCATGACATCACCGCATTTGGGCAGCACACACGGTAAAACAACGTCGAGCGTGACATGCCATCACCGCCTTTGGATAGCACACACGATCGAATGACGTCGGGCGTGGCATGCCATCATCACCTTTGGGAAGCACTCACGGTCGAACTACGTCGGGCGTGGCAATGCCATCATCGCCTTTGGGAAGCACAAACGGTCGAACGACATCCGGGCGTGGCATGCCAACATCACATTTGGGCAGCACACACGATCGAACGACGTCGGGTGTGGCATGCCAGCATCGCCTTTGGGCAGCACACACGGTCGAAAGACGTCGAACGTGGCATGAAATCACCTCCTTTGGACAGCGCACACGATCGAACAACGTCGGGCGCGACATGCCATCATCGCCTTTGGAAAGCACACACGTTCGAACGACGTCGGGCGTGGCATGCCATCATCACCTTTGGGCAGCACAAACAGTCGGACAGCGTCGCGCGTGGCATGCCATTATCTCCTTTAGGCAGCACAAACGGTCAAACGACGTTAGGCGTGGCATGACATCACCACCCTAGGACTGCACGCACAGTCGGACGACGTAGGGCGTGGCATGACATCACTGCCCTTGGACAACACACATGGTCAAACGACGTCGGGCGTGGCATGACATCACCGCCCTTGGACGACATGCACGGTTAAACGACGTCAGGCGTGGCATGACATCACCACCCTTGGATAGAACAGAAAATTGGCAACGTCGGGCGTGGCATGACATCACCGCCATAGGACAGCACACGGTCGGATGACGTCGGGCATGGCATGACATCCCCGCCCTAGGGCAGCACACACAGTAGGACTACGTCAAGCGTGGCATGACATCACCGCCTTTGTACAGCACAAACGGTCGAACGATGTTGGGCGTGGCATGCCATCATCGCCTTTGGGCAGCACACACGGTTGAACGACTTCGGGCGTGACATGCCATCACCGGCCTAGGACTGCACGCGCAGTCGTACGACGTCGGGCGTGGCATGACATCACTGCCCTTGGACAACACACATTGTCGAACGACGTCAGGCGTGACATGCCATCACCGCCTTTGGACAGCACACACGGTCGAACGACGCTGGGCATGGCATGCCATTGTAACCCTTGGACAGCAAACACGGTCGAACAACGTCGGGCATGGAATGCCATCATCTCCTTTGGGAAGTACGCACGGTCGACATTGTCGGGTGTGGCATGCCATCATGGCGCTTGGACACCACACACGATCGAATGAAGTCGGTCGTGGCATGCCATCATAGCCCTTGAACGGCAAACAAGGTTGAATGACGTCGGGCGTGGCATGCCATCATCGCCTTTGGACTAGTTGACACCATCGGACGGCGTCGGACGTGGCATGCCATCATTGCCCTTGGACGGGAAACACGGTCGAATGACGTAGAGCGTGGAATGCCATCAACGCCTTGGGACAGCACACACAAAAGGACAACGTCGGGCGTGGCATGCCATCACCACCCTTGGACAGCACACATGGTCGGATGACGTCGGGTGTGGCATGCCATCACTACACTTGGACAGCACACACGGTGGGACGACGTCGGGCGTGACATGAGATCACCGTTCTTGGACTGCACGCATGGTCGGACTACGTCGGGCATGGCATGACATCACCATGTTTGGACAGCACACACGGTCGAATGATGCGTGGCATGGCATGACATCACCTCCCTTGAACTGCACGCACGGTAAGACGACATCGGGCATGGCATGACATCACCGTCTTGGACAGAACACACGGTCAGCAACGTCGGGCGTGGCATGACATCGCCGCTCTTGGACAGCACTCATGGTCGGACGACATCGGGCATTGCATGACATCACTGCCCTGGGGCAGAATACACGGTCGGACTACGTCGGGTATGGCATGACATCACCTCCTTTGGACAGCACACACGGTCGAACGACGTCGTACGTGGCATGCCATCATCGCCTTTGGGAAGCACACACGGTCGAATGACGTCGGGCGTGGCATACCATCATAGCCCATGGATGGCAAACACGGTTGAACGACGTCGGGCGTGGAATGCCATCATTGCCTTTGGGCAGCACACACGGTCGAACAACGTCGGGCGTGACATGCCATGATGGCCCTTGGACACCACACACGGTTGAACGAAGTCGGGCGTGGCATGCCATCATAGCCCTTGAACGGCAAACAAGGTTGAATAACGTCAGGCGTGGCATGCCATCATCGCCTTTGGACTAGCTGACACAGTCGGACGGCGTCGGGCGTGGCATGCCATCATCTCCCTTTGACAGGAAACACGGTCGAACGACATAGAGCGTGGCATGCCATCAACACCTAAGGACAACACACAAGAAAGGATGATGTCAGGCGTGGAATGCCATCATCTCCTTTGGGCAGCACAGACAGTCGGATGACGTCGTGCGTGGCATGCCATCGCCGCCCTTGGACAGCACACATGGTCGGATGACGTCGTGTGTGGCATGCCATCATCGCCCTTGGACAGCATACACGAAAGGACGACGTCGGGCGTGGCATGACATCGCCGCTCTTGAACAGCATGCATGGTCGGACGACATCGGGCATGGAATGACATCACCGCCCTTGGGCAGAACACACGATCGGACTACGTCGGGCGTGGCATGACATGACCTCCTTTGGGCAGCACACACGGTCGAACGACGTCGGGCGTGGAATGCCATCATCGCCTTTGGGCAGCACACACGGTTGAACGACGTCAGGCGTGGCATGCCATCATGGCCCTTGGACACCACACACGGTCGAACGACGTCCGACGTGACATGACATCACCGCCCTAGGACTACACGCACGGTCGGACGACGTCGGGCATGGCATGACATCACCGCCCTAGGACTACACGCACGGTCGGACGACGTCGCGCATGGCATGACATCACCGCCCTTGGACAACACACATGGTCGAACAACGTCAGGCGTGGAATGCCATCACCGCCCTTGGACGACACGTATGGTCGAATGACGTCGGGCGTAGCATGACATCACCACCCTTGGACAGCACAGACAATTGGCAACGTCGGGCATGGCATGACATCACCGCCCTTGGGCAGCACACACGGTCGAACTACGTCAGGCGTGGCATGACATCACCGCCTTTGCACAGCACACACGGACGAACGACGTCTGGGCCATCATCGCCTTTGGGCAGCACACACAATCGAACGACGTCGCGCGGGGCATGCCATAATAGCCCATGGACGGCAACCACGGTCGAACGACGTCAGGCGTGACATGCAATCACAGCCTTTGGACAGCACACACGGTCGATAGACGTCGGGCGTGGCATGCCATCTTACCTTTGGGAAGCACACACGGTTGAAAGACGTCGGGCGTGCTTTGATATCACCGCCTTTGGGCAGCACACACGGTCAAACGATGTCGGGTGTGACATCACATCACCGCCTTTAGACAGCACACACTGTCAAACGAATTCGAGCGTGGCATGCCATCATAGCCCTTAAATGGCAAACAAGGTTGAATGACGTCAGGCGTGGCATGCCATCATCGCCTTTGGACTAACTGACACAGTCGGACGGCGTCGGGCGGGGCATGCCATCATCGCCCTGGGATGGGAAAAACGGTCGAACGAGGTAGAGCGCGGCATGCCATCAACACCTAAGGACAGCACACAAGAAAGGACGACGTCGAGCGTGGCTTGCTATCATCTGCTTCGGGCAGCACAGACGGTTAAACGACTTCAGGCGTGGCATGCCATCATCGCCTTTGGGCAGCACACACGGTCGAAGGTATGACATCACCGCCTTTGGACAGCACACACGGTTGAACGACGTCGGGCGTGGCATGCCATCATCGTTTTTGGGCAGCACATATGGTCGAACGACGTCGGACAAGGCATGCCATCAGAGCCCTTGGACAGCACACACGGTCGAACGACGTTGGGTGTGGAATTCCATCATGGACCTTGGAAAACACACAGGGTCGAACAACGTCGGGCGTGGCAAGCCATCATACACCTTGGACGGCAAACAGGGTCGAACGACGTTGGGTGTGGATGCCATCATCGCTTTTAAACTAGCTAACACAGTCGGATGGCGTCGGGCATGGCATGCCATCATCTCCTTTGGACGGCAAACACGGTCGAATGACGTCGGGGGTGGCATGCCATCACCGCCTTTAAACAGCACGCACAGTCGGATGGGGTCGGGCGTGGCATGCCATCATCTCCTTTGGGCAGCACAGACGGTCGGACGGCTTCGAATGTGGCATTACATCACCGCCCTTGGACAGCACACACGGTCGAACGACGTCTGCCATGGCATGACATCACGGCCCTTGGACTACACGCACGATCAAACGAATTCGGGCGTGGCATAAAATCACCGCCCTAGGAAAGCACACAGCTTCAATGTGGAGCGTGGCATGACATCACCGCCCTTAGACAACACACACGGTCGTTAACGTCAGGTGTGGCATGACATCACCGCCCTTGGACAGTACACACGGTCGGACGACGTCGGGCGTGGCTTTACATCACCACCCTTGGACATAACACACAGTCCAACAATGTCGGGCGTGGCATGATATCACCGCCCTTGGACTGCAAGTACGGTCGAACAACGTCGGGCGTGGCATGACATCACTACCCTTGGACAGCACCCACGGTCGGACTTCGTTGGGTGTGGCATGATATCACCGCCTTTGGACAACACACACGGTCGACCAACGTCGGGCGTGGCATGCCATCATCGCTTTTGGACAGCACACACAGTCGAATGACGTCGGGCGTGGCATGACATTATCACCTTTCGACAACACATACAGTGGAACGATGTCGAGCATGACATGCCATCACCGCCTTTGGACAGCACACACGGTCAAACGATGTTGGGTGTGGCATGCCATCATCGCCTTAAGGCAGCACAATTGGTCAAACGACGTCAGGCGTGGAAGGACATCACCGCCTTTGGATAGCACACACGGTCTAGTGACGTCAGGCATGGCATGACATCACCGCCTTGGGGTAGGCACACACGGTTGAACAACGTCGAGCATGGCATGCCATCATCGCCTTGAGGCAGAAGAAACGTTCAAACAACGTCGGGCGTGGCATGACATCACCGCCCTTCGACTGCTCGCACGGTCGGCAACGTCGGGCGTGGCATGACATCACCGCCTTTGGACAACACACATGGTAGAACGACGTCAGGAGTGACATGACCTCACCGCCTTTGAAAACACACACGGTGGAACGACGTCGGGCGTGGCATGCCATCATCGCCTTTGGACTAGCTGACACAGTCGGATGGCGTTGGGCGTAGCATCTCATCATCTCCCTTGGACGGAAACACGGTCGACAACATAGAGCGTGGCATACCATCAACGCCTAGGGACAACACACACGGAAGGACGACGTTGGGCGTGTCACGCTATCATCGCCTTTCGGCAACACAGACGGTCAGACGACGTCAGGCGTGGCATGCCATCACCGCCCTTGGACAGCACACATGGTCGAATGATGTTGGGCGTGGCATGCCATCACCGCCCTTGGACAGCACACACGGTAGGACTACGTCGGGCGTGGCATGCCATCATCGCCTTTGGGCAGCACACACGGTCGAACGACGTCGGGCGTGGCATGACATCGTAGCCTATGGACGGCAAACACGGTCGAACGACGTCAAGTGTGACATGCCATCACCGCCTTTGGACAGCACACACGGTCGAACGACGTCAGGTAGAACATGCCATCATCGCCTTTGGGCCGCACACACGGTCGAAAGAAGTCAGGCGTGGCAAGAAATCACCGCCTTTTGACAGCACACACGGTCAAACGACGTCGGGCGTGACATGCCATCACCGCCTTAGGACAGCACACACGGTCGAACAACGTCGGGCGTGTAATGCCATCATCTCCTTTGGGCAGCACACACGGTCGAACTACGTCGGGCGTGGAATGCCATTATCGCCTTTAAGCAGCACAAACGGTCGAACGACGTCGGGCGTGGCATGCCATCATCACCTTTGGGCGGCACACGCGGTCGAACGACTTTGGACGTGGCGTGCCAGCATCGCCTTAAGGCAGCACACACAGTCAAAAGACATCGGGCGTTGCATGACATCACCGCCATTGGACTGCACACACGGTCGAACGACGTCGGGCGTGACATGCAATTACCAACTTTGGACAGCACACACGGTAGGACGGCGTCGGGCGTGGCATTCTATCATCGCTCTTGGACGGCATACACGGTCGAACGACGTCGGGCAAGGAATGCCATCATCTCCTTTGGGCAGTACGCACGGTCGACATCGTCAGGCGTGGCATGCTATCACCCTTGGACACCACACACGATCGAACGAAGTCGGTCGTCGCATGCCATCATAGCCCTTGAACAGCAAACAAGGTTGAATGACGTCGGGCGTGGCATGCCATCTTCGCCTTTGGACTAGCTGACACAGTCGGACGGCGTCGGGCGTGACATGCCATCATCGCCCTTGGACGGGAAACACGGTCGAACGACGTAGAGCATGGCATGCCATCAACGCCTAAGAAAAGCACACAAGGAAGGACGACATCGGGCGTGGCATGCTATTATCTCCTTTGGGCAGCACAGACGGTCGGACGACGTAGACCATTGAATGCCATCAACGCCTTGGGACAGCACAAACGAAGTGACGACGTCGGGCGTGGCATGCCATCACCGCCCTTGGACAGCACACGTGGTTGGATGACGTCTGGCGTGGCATGCCATCACTGCCCTTGGACAGCACACACGGTGGGACGACGTTGGCGTGGCATGAGATCACCGCTCTTGCACTGCACGCATGGTCGGACTACGTCTGGCGTGGCATGACATCACCACCTTTGGACAGCACACACAGTCGAACGACGCGTGGCATGGCATGACATCACCGCCCTTGAACTGCACGCGCGGTCAGACGACATCGGGCGTGGCTTGACATCTCCGCTCATGGACAGCACGCATGGTCAGACGACATCGGACATGGCATGACATTACCGCCCTTGGGCAGCACACACGGTCGGACTACGTCTGGCGTGGCATGACATCACCTCCTATGGACAGCACACACGGTCGAACGACGTCATGCGTGGCATGCCATCATCTCCTTTGGGCAGCACACACGGTCGAATGATGTCGGGCGTGGCATACAATCATAGCCCATAGATGGCAAACACGATCGAACGACGTCGGGCGTGGAATGCCATCATCGCCTTTGGGCAGCACACACGGTCGAACGACGTCGGGTGTGGCATGCCGTCATGGCCCTTGGACACCACACACGGTCGAACGAAGTCGGGCGTGACATTCCATCATAGCCCTTGAACAGGAAACAAGGTTGAACAACGTTAGGCGTGGCATGCCATCATCGCCTTTGGACTAGCTGACACACTCAGACGGCGTCGGGTGTGGCATGCCATCATTTCCCTTGGATGGGAAACATGGTCGAACGACGTAGTGCGTAGCATACCATCAACGCCATGGGACAACACACACGGAAGAACGACGTCGGGCGTGGCATGACATCATCACCTTTGGGCAGCACACACGGTTGAACTACGTCGGGCGTGGCATGCCATCATCGCCTTTGGGCAGCACAAACGGTCGAACGACGTCGGGCGTGGCATGCCATCATCACCTTTGGGCAGCACACACGGTCGAACGACGTCGGGCGTGGCATGCCATAATCGCCTTAAGGCAGCACACTTAGTCGAAAGAAGTCGGGCGTGGCATGAAATCACCGCCTTTAGACAGCACACACGGTCGAACGACGTCGAGCATGACATGCCATCACCGCCATACGACAACACACAATCGGACGGCGTTGGGCATGGCATGACATCACTGCCTTGGGGTAGCACACACGGTCTGACTACGTCAGGCGTGGCATGACATCAGCGCCTTCGTACAGCACACACGGTCGAATGACGTCGGGCATGGCATGCCATCATCGCCTTTGGACAGCATACACGGTCAAACAACGTCGAGCGTGGCATTCCATTATCGCCTTTGGGCAGCACACACGGTCGAACTACGTCGGGTGTGGCATGCCATCATCGCCTTTGGGAAGCATAAATTGTTGAACGACGTCGGGCGTGGCATGCCAACATCACCTTTGGGCAGCACACACGGTCAAACGACGTAAGGCGTAGCATGCCAGCATCTCCTTTGGGCAGCATACGGTCGATAGATGTCGGGCGTGGCATGACATCACCTCCTTTGGACAGCGCACACGGTCGAACGACGTCGAGCGTGACATGCCATCACCGTCTTTGGAAAGCACACACGGTCGAACGACGTCGGGCGTGGCATGCCATCATCACTTTTAAACGAGCTGACACAGTCGGACGGTGTCGGGAGTGGTATGCCATCATCTCCATTGGACGGCAAACACAGTCAAACGATGTCGGGGGTGGCATGCCATCACCGACTTTGGACAGCACACACAGTCGGACGACGTCGGGTGTGGCATGCCATCATCTCCTTTGGGGAGCACAGATGGTCGGACGGCTTCGGGCGTGGCATGCCATCATCGCCCTTGGACAGCACACACGGTAGGCAATGTCGGGCGTGGCATTACATCACCTCCCTTGGACAGCACACACGGTCGAACGACGTCTGGCATGGCATGACATCACCGCCCTTGGACTGCACGCACGATCAGACAACGTCGAGCGTGGCATGACATCACCGCCCTTGGATAACAAACACGGTCTTTAACGTCGGGCGTAGCATGACATCACCGCCCTTGGACAGCACACACGGTCAGACGATGTCGGGCGTGGCTTGACATCACCGCCCTTGGACAGAACACACGGTCGAACGATGTTGGGCGTAGCATGACATCACCGCCCTTGGACTACATGTACGGTCGGATGACGTCGGGCGTGGCATGACATCACTGCCTTTAGACAACATACTCGGTCGGACTTCGTCGGGCATGGCATGACATCACCGCCTTTGGACAGCACACACGGTCTAACGACGTCAGGCGTGGCATGACATCACCGCCTTGGGGTAGGCACACACAGTTGAACAACGTCGAGCGTGGCATGCCATCATCGCCTTAAGGCAGAACAAACGGTCAAACGGCGTCGGGCGTGGCATGACATAACCGCCCTTGGACTGCTCGCACGGTCGGCAACATCGGGCGTGGCATGACATTACCGCCTTTGGACAGCACACACGGTAGAACAACATTAGACGTGACATGACATCACGCCTTTAGACAACACACACGGTGGAACGACATCGGGCATGGCATGCCATCATCGCCTTTGGACTAGCTGACACAGTCGGACGGCGTCGGGCGTGGCATGCCATCATCGCCCTTGGACGGGAAACACGGTCGAACGACGTAGAGCGTGGCATGCCATCAACGCCTAGGGACAGCACTCACGGAAGGACGACATCAAGCGTGTGATGCTATCATCGCCTTTGGGCAGCACAGACGGTCGGAAGACGTAGGGTGCGGCATGCCATCTCTGCCCTTGGACAGCACACATGGTCGGATGACGTTGGGCGTGGCATGACATCACCGCCCATGGACAGCACACACGATAGGACTACGTCGGGCGTGTCATGACATCACCACCTTTGGACAGCACACACGGTTGAACGACGTCGGGTGTGGCATGCCATCATCGCCTTTGGGCAGCACACACGGTCGAACGACATCGGGCATGGCATGCCATCATAGCTTATTGTCACGACCCGCCAGATACCCAAGCTGTTCGCGACCTGCCTAGGCAGCCAGCAGCAGGCGCAAGGGGGCAGGCAGCCCACACCGGTCAGCAGACCAAGGTGCAGGCGCCCAAGCAGGCAGCAGTTGGAGGGGCAGCCATTACAACCGTTTTGGCAGTTTCAGCCGTTTCAGCTGTTACAGCAGTTACAGCCGTTACAGCTGTTACTAAAGGTGAAGGGGCAGCAGTTTCAAGCCTTGATGAGGCTTGCTCAAGGCCTCTTGGAACGTGGGGGCAAACTAGTCAAGGCTAGGAGTTCTTTTTTGGAAGACTTAGAAGCATGTCTTGTGGGCATGGACTTAGGGGCTTGTATATAGTGTAGCATTTATTTACTCTTAGTCATTATAGTTGGATAAATAGGTAGTCATTGTATTTGTAATACATCTATCAACCAACAAATCAATACAAGTCTTTCTTCAAAATTCTGTCTTTATTTTCTCTTTCTAAATTCTCTTAGCGATCCAAGTAGAGGAAGGCTTACTTGAGTCTACAAGATCGTGAGTAGACCGTCAAGTGCCGCACGGAGTATTGTCCAATTCGAAAAGTCCATGGCAATTGGTATCAGAGCAGGTTCATCGTAAGAGAATGACGAACGAAGGAGACGGAAGCGGCACTAGCAGCACCCCCAACGTCCGCATTGATGGTGGCAAGAAGAACAATAAGGGGAAGAAGCAGCAAACGGGTAATGAACCCAATCTGCCTGGTGTTCCACAAAATGTTCCTCTACCTAGTGTTCCTACACCAAGCGAAGGGCAAACATCTCTCCCTCCCCAGATTGTCGATGGAAGTGACGTAGACACCGGCGAGGAGTCCGTGGACGTTACTGTCGGACCGGAGTGGATTGCAAGGGTCGAAATGGCGAGGCAAGCCGTTGAGATCACAGGCCAGCGCTTGAATAGAACGGACAGAGATCTCAAAGCTCTTGAAGAGTACTCCCTTGAGGAAGTTGAGAACGTCCGGAAGGAGTTGGAGGCACGTCAGCGAGCCGAGTACGAGACAAATGAGGCCATTACTTCCTTAGAGATCAGATTAAGGGAAGCACTTGGCACAATCGAGTTGCTTAAGGCCAAGGTGGCAGCACTCGAGGAGGATAGAGAGTTTGGTGGATCCTCATCACATGACCAGGAAAGGGAAGCCAGAGTTGAAGCGCCCAAGCCACCAGTCTTCATAGGCGTCCGTGACGCGCAAGGGGTGGATAATTTCCTTTGGCACTTGGAGAATTATTTCAAGTGTATGCGGGTCCGTAGTGATGTGAACAAGATCAAAACGGCTGTGATGTATCTTTCAGAGTTGGCCATGCTATGGTGGAAGCGTAAAGAGTCTGACATCGCAAAGGGGACATGCGCGTTGAACACATGGGAGCAGTTCCGTGTGGAGTTAAAGAAGGCGTTCCTCCCTAGCAACGTTGTCTATGAGGCAAAGCGCAAGATGCGGGAGTTGAGACAAAAGGGCAGCATACGTGCATATGTGCGGGAGTTTACCACACTTACATTTCAGATTCCCGACCTCAAGGACGACGACGCATTGTCCTACTTCATGGACGAGTTGCAAAATTGGGCCAGAATGGAGTTGGAACGGCGGAAAGTCAGGACTATAGACGACGCCATCACGCAGGCTGAAGCCTTGACAGACTTCAGGCGAGAGAAGTCTATTAGTGCCGAGGAGGACGACGAGGTAGGCAGTCATGATGATAGTGGGGATGACAGTGGCGAAGGCGAGGAGCAAACGCCACAACCCAAAAGGCGTGACACCTACGGGTTCAGCGGCAAGAAGCCCGGAGATTGTGGCAACACGGTACGAGATTCGAAAGACGGTTGCTTCATATGCAAAGGGCCGCATGGTTATAAGAGATGCCCTGAACTGAAAAGTCTTGGTGCTATACTCCGTGAGCGGATTGAAGAGAAAGCCCAAGAGGAAGTCGGGAAGACTAAGCAGTTGGGCGTGGTAAGCCTATGCGGAGCTGCGATTGAACAACCATCGTCGAGGCCAAGGCAAGTTGAGCCAAGGCAAGCGGGGCCGAAGCATGCTGACAAGGGACTTGCAAAGTCTATGGCGTGGGCTCAAACAGTTGACATCACGGTCAATGGGAAACCTGCTCGTGCGTTGGTCGACACCGGTGCTGAGGTCAATGTTATGACCAAGACGGTAGCAAAGAGGTTGGGGTTGCGATATACTTCAAGCAACGCCCAAATAAAGTGTGTCAACGCATCACCGACTCCCATAGTTGGAGTAGCACACGGCGTGAACATCATTGTAGGCGATTGGCAAGGGAAAACCAAATTCATCATCGCCCCCATCAACATGTTTGATGTTATTCTTGGGCATAAATTCTTCCAACAGTGCCATGCAGTAATCGATCCTCATCTTCAAAAATTGACAATCATGGAGAAAGGAAGGGAATATACAGTTCCCATGGTGAAGGCACAAGTGACGGAGGGACAGGCTAGACTGACAGCCATGAAGCTCGACAGGGGCGACGTGAGAAGAAGGTTAACAACGGCAACAACCATTGCAAGTTCGAGAGAAGACAATGGTGCTGGAAAGTCCATGCCACCGCGCAATAAGAGGGTTCCGAGTAGGAACGCTGACATGATGAAGAAGACGCCAGAGCACTTTCCTCCGTTGAAGGAGGAAGTTCGGAAGATCGGGTCGAGAAAGGACGGGACATCGATGAAGAGGCTGCTCGAAGGGATTGATCGAGTACGCGAGTTGATGGTCGCTCGGCAGAACTCAACGCCGATACGGACGCAATGCGACGCGTACGTCGCATCATCAGGTGGGGGAGTTTGTCACGACCCGCCAGATACCCAGGCAGTTCGCGACCTGCCTAGGCAGCCAGCAGCAGGCGCAAGGGGGCAGGCAGCCCACACCGGTCAGCAGACCAAGGTGCAGGCGCCCAAGCAGGCAGCAGTTGGAGGGGCAGCCGTTACAACCGTTTCGGCAGTTTCAGCCGTTTCAGCTGTTACAGCAGTTACAGCCATTACAGCTGTTACTGAAGGTGAAGGGGCAGCAGTTTCAAGCCTTGATGAGGCTTGCTCAAGGCCTCTTGGAACGTGGGGGCAGACTAGTCAAGGCTAGGAGTCCTTTTTTGGAAGACTTAGAAGCATGTCTTGTGGGCATGGACTTAGGGGCTTGTATATAGTGTAGCATTTATTTACTCTTAGTCATTAGAGTTGTATAAATAGGTAGTCATTGTATTTGCAATACATCTATCAACCAACATATCAATACAAGTCTTTCTTCCAAATTCTGTCTTTGTTTTCTCTTTCTAAGTTCTCTTAGCGATCCAAGTAGAGGAATGCTTACTTGAGTCTATAAGATCGTGCAAGAATCATGAGTAGACCGTCAAGTGCCGCACGGAGCATTGTCCAATTCGAAAAGCCCATGACACTATGGACGGCAAACACGGTCGAACGACGTTAGGCGTGACATGCCATCACCGCCTTTGGACAGCAGACACGGTCGAACGACGTCAGGTAGGGCATGCTTCATCGCCTTTGGGCCGCACACACGGTCGAAAGACGTCGGGCGTGGCATGACATCACCGCCTTTGGACAGCACACACGGTCAAATGACGTTGGGCGTGACATATCATCACCGCCTTTGGACAGTGCACACGGTCGAACAACGTCGCGCGTGGCATGCAATCATCACCTTTGGGCAGCACACACGGTCTAACTACGTCGGGCGTGGAATGCCATCATCGCCTTTGGGCAGCACCAACGGTCGAACGACGTCGGGCGTGGCATGCCATCATCTCCTTTTGGATGCACATACGATCGAACGATGTCGGGCGTGGCCTGCCATCATAGCCCATGGACGGCAAACACGGTCGAACGACATTAGGTGTGACATGCCATCATCGCCTTTGGACAGCAAACACTGTCGAACGACGTCGGGTAGGGCATGCCATCATCGCCTTTGGGCAGCACACACAGTCGAAAGACGTCGGGCGTGGCATGACATCTCACGCCTTTGAACAGCACACACGATCACACGACGTCGGGCGTGAATGCCATCACCGCCTTTAGACATCACACACGGTCGAACGACGTCGGGCGTGGCATGCTAGCATCGCCTTAAGGCAGCACACACAGTCGAAAGACGTCGGGCGTGGCATGACATCACCGCCATTGGACAGCACACATGGTTGAACGACGTCGGACGTGACATGCCATCACCGCCTTTGGACAGCACACACGGTCGAACGACGCTGGGCATGGCATGCCATCATCAACTTTGGGCAGCACAAACGGTTGGACGGCGTCGAGCGTGGCATGCCATCGTCGCCTTTGGGCAGCACACACTGTCGAACTACGTCGGGCGTGGCATGTCATCATCACCTTTAGGCATTACAAACGGTCGAACGACGTCGGGCGTGGCATTCCATCATCACCTTTGGGCAGCACACACGGTCGAACGACGTTGGGCGTATCATGCGAGCATCGCCTTAAGGCAGCACACACAGTCGAAAGTCGTCGAGCGTGGCATGACATCACCGCCTTTTGACAGCACACACGGTCGAACGATGTTGGGCGTTACATGCCATCCCCACCTTTGGACAGCACACACGGTAGAACGACGCAGGGCATGGCATGCCATCATCACCTTTGGGCAGCACAAACGGTCAGACGGCATCGGGCGTGGCATGCCATCGTCGCCCTTGGACGGCAAACACGGTCGAATGACGTCGGGTGTGGAATGCCATCATCCCCTTTGGGCAGTATGCACGGTCGACATCGTCGGGCATGGCATGCCATCATGGACCTTGAACACCACACACGATCGAACAAAGTCGGTCGTGGCATGCCATCATAGCCCTTGAACGGCAAACAAGGTTGAATGACGTCTGACGTGGCATGTCATCATCGCCTTTGGACTAGCTGACACCATCGGATGGCGTCGGGCGTGGCATGCCAGCATCGCCCTTCAACAGGACACACGGTCGAACGACGTAGAGCGTGGAATGCCATCAACGCCTTTGGACAGTACACATGGTCGGATGACGTCGGGCGTGGCATGCCATCATCGCCTTTGGGCAGTACACATGATAGGATGACGTCGGGCGTGGCATGCCATCACTACCCTTGGACAGCACACACGGTAGGACGACGACGGGCGTGGCATGACTTCACCGCTCTTGGACTGCACGCATGGACGGACTACGTCGGGCGTGGCATGACATCGCCGCTCTTGGATAGCACGCATGGTTGGACAACATCGGGCATGGCATGACATCACCGCCCTTAGGAAGCACACACGGTTGGACTACGTCAGGCGTGGCATGACATCACCTCCTTTGGACAGCACACATGGTCGAATGACATTGGGCGTGGAATGCCATCATCGCCTTTGGGCAGCACACACGGTCGAACGAAGTCGGGCGTGGCATGCCATCATAGCCCTTGAACGGCAAACAAGGTTGAACAAGGTCAGGCGTGGCATGCCATCAACGCCTTTGGACTAGCTGACACTCTCAGACGGCGTCGGGCGTGGCATGCCATCATCGCCCTTGGACGGGAAACATGGTCGAACGACTTAGAGCATGGCATGCCATCAACACCTTGGGACAGCACACACGGAAGAACGACGTAGGGCGTGGCATGACATCACCGCCCTTGGACAGCACACACGGTCGAACAACATCGGGCGTGGCATGACATCACCGCCCTTGGACAACACAGACAATCGGCAACATCGGGCGTGGCATGACTTCACCGCCATAGACAGCACACGGTCAAACGACGTCAGGCATGGCATGACATCACCGCCCTTGGGCAGCACACACGGTCAGACTACGTCAGGCGTGGCATGACATCACCGCCATTGTACAGCACACACGGTCGAACGACGTCGAGCGTGGCATTCCATTATCGCCTTTGGGCAGCACACAAGGCGAACTACGTCGGGCGTGGCATGCCATCATCGCTTTTGGGCAGCACACACGGTCGAACGACGTTGGGCGTCGCATGCCAGCATCGCCTTTGGGCAGCACAAGGTCGAAAGACGTCAGGCGTGGCATGACATCACCTCCTTTGGATAGCGCAAACGGTCGAACGACGTCGGGCGCGACATGCCATCACCGCCTTTGGAAAGCACACACGGTCGAACGACGTCGGGCGTGGCATGCCATCATCACCTTTGGGCAGCACAAACGGTCGGACGGCATCGGGCGTGGCATGCCATCATCGCCCTTGGACGGTGAACATGATCGAACGACGTCGGGTGTGTCATGCATTATCGCCTTTGGGCAGCACACACTGTCGAAAGCCGTCGGGCGTGGCATTCCATCTTGGCCCTTGGATAGCACACACGGTCGAACGACGTTGGGCGTGGCATGCCCTCATAGCCCTTAAACGGCAAACAAGGTTTAACGACGTCGGGCGTGGCATACCATCATCGCCTTTGGACTAGCTGACACGGTCGAACGACATCGAGCGCAGGCATTCCAATATCGCCTTTGGGCAACACACACGGTCGAAGGACGTCAAGCGTGGCATGCCATTATCTCCTTTAGGCAGCACAAACGGTCGAACGACGTCGGGCGTGGCATGACATCACCGCCCTTGGACAGCACACACGGTCGAACGACGTCGGGGAAGGCCAGACATTACCGCCCTTGGACGGCACGCACCATCGAACGATGTCGGGCGTGGCATGAAATCACCACCCTTGGACAACACAGACAATCGGCAACGTCGGGCATGGCATGACATCACCGCCATAGGACAGCAAAAATGGTCATACGACGTCGGGTGTGGCATGCCATCACCGCCCTTGGACATCACACACGGTCGGATGACGTCACGCTTGGAATGCCATCACCGCCCTTCGACAACACACATGGTAGGACGACGTCGTGCGTGGCATGACCTCACCGCCCTTGGGCAGCACACACGGTCGGACTACTTCGGGCGTGGCATGAAATCACCACCTTTGGATAGCACACACGGTCTAATGACATCGGGCGTGGCATGCCATCATCGCTTTTGGGCAGCACACACGATCGAATGACGTCCGGCATGGCATGCCATCATATCCCTTGGACAGCAAACACGGTCGAACGACGTTAGGCGTGACATGCCATCACCGCCTTTGGACAGCTCACACGGTCGAACGTCATCAGGCGTGGCATGCCATAATCGCCTTTGGGCAGCACACACGGTCGAACGACGTTGGGTGTGGCATGACATCACCACCTTTGGACAGCACACACGGTCAAATGACGTCGGCCATGACATGCCAACACCGCCTTTGAAAAGCACACACGCTCGAACGACGTCGAGCGTGGCATTCCATTTTCGCCTTTGGGTTGCACACACGGTCAAACGACGTCTGGCGTGGCATGCCATCATTGCCTTTGGGCAGCACAAATGGTCGAACGACGTTCGGCGTGGCATGACTTCACCGCCCTACGACTGCACGCACGGTCAGACGATGTCGGTCGTGGCATGACATCACATCCCTTGGACAGCACACACCGTCGAACAACGTCGGGCCAGGCATGATATCACCACCCTTGGACGGCACGCACGGTCGAACGACGTCGGGCGTGGCATGACATCACCACCCTTGGAGGTCACACACGGTCGAACGTCGTTGGGCGTGGCATGCCATCATCTCCTTTGGGAAGCACACACGATCGAATGACGTCAGGCGTGGCATGACATCACCACATTTGGGCAGCACACATGGTCGAATGACGTCAAGCGTGGCATGCCATCATCACCTTGTGGCAGCACACACGGTCGAACTACGTCAGGCGTGGCATGCCATCATCGCCTTTGGGAAGCACAAACGGTCGAACGACGTCGGGCGTGGCATGCCTACATCAGCTTTGGGCGACACACGGTCGAACGACGACAGGCGTGGCATGCCAGCATCGCCTTTGGGCAGCACACAAGGTCGAAAGACGTCGAGCGTGGCATGACATCACCTCCTTTAGACAACGCACACGGTCGAACAACGTCGGGCGCGACATGCCATCACCGCCTTTGGAAAGCACACACGGTCGAACGCCGTCGGGTGTGGCATGCCATTATCACCTTTGGGCAGCACAAACAGTCGGACGGCGTCGGGCGTGGCATGCCATCATAGCCCTTGAACGGCAAACAAGGTCGAACGGCGTCGGGTGTGGCATGCATTATCGCCTTTGGGCAGCACACACGGTCGAACGACGTCGGGCGTGGCATGCCATCATGGCCCTTGGATAGCACACACGGTCGAACGACGTCGGGCGTGGCATGCCATCACCGCCCTAGGACTGCACGCACGGTCGGATGATGTCGGGCGTGGCATGACATCAAATCCCTTGGACAACACATACGATCGAACAACGTCGGGCCTTGCATGACATCACTGCCCTTGGACGGCACGCACGGTCGAACGACGTCGGGCATGGCATGACATCACCACCCTTGGACGTCACACAGGTCGAACGTCGTTGGGCGTGGCATGACATAATCTCCTTTGGGCAGCACACACGATCGAATGACGTCGGGCGTGGCATGACATCACCGTATTTGGGCAGCACACACGATCAAACAATGTCCGGCGTGACATGCCATCACCGCCTTTGGACAGCACACACGGTCAAATGACGTCAAGCGTGGCATGCCATCATCACCTTTTGGGCAGCACACACGGTCGAACTACGTCGGGCGTGGCATGCCATCATCGCCTTTGGGAAGCACAAACGGTCGAACGACGTCAGGCGTGGCATGCCAACATCACCTTTGGGCGACACACGGTCGAACGACGACGGGCGTGGCATGCCAGCATCGCCTTTGGGCAGCACACAAGGTCGAAAGACGTCGAGTGTGGCATGACATCACCCCCTTTGGACAGCGCACACGGTCGAACAACGTCGGGCGCGACATGCCATCACCGCCTTTAGAAAGCACACACGGCCGAACGACGTCGGGTGTGGCATGCCATTATCACTTATGGGCAGCACAAACAGTCGGACTGTGTCGGGCGTGGCATGCCATCATAGCCCTTGAACGGCAAACAAGGTCGAACGACGTCGGGTGTGGCATGCATCATTGCCTTTGGGCAGCACATACGGTCGAACGACGTCCGGCGTGGCATGCCATCATGGCCCTTGGATAGCACACACGGTCGAACAACGTCGGGCGTGGCATGCCATCATAGCCCTTGAACGGCAAACAAGGTTGAACGACGTCGAGCATGGCATACATTATCGCCTTTGGACTAGCTGACACAGTTGGACGGCATAAGGCGTGGCATGCCATCATCGCCCTTGGACGGGAAACACGGTCGAATGACGTAGAGCGTGGCATGCCATCACAGCCTTGGGACAGCACACACGGTCAGTTGGCGTCGGGCGTGGCATGCTATCATCGCCTTTGGGTAGCACAAACGGTCATACGACGTTGGGCGTGGCATACCATCACCGCCGTTGGAGAGCACACAAGGTCGGATGACGTCTGACGTGTCATGCCATCGCCGCCCTTGGAATGCACACACAGTAGGACGACGTGGGGCATGGCATGAGATCTCCGCTCTAAGACAGCACACAAGGTCGAACGACATCAGGGGTGGCATGACATCACTGCCCTTGGACTACACGCACGGTCGGACAACATCAGGCGTGGCATGACATCACCGCCCTTGGACAGCACACACGGTCGGCAACGTCAGGCGTGGGATGACATCACCGCCCTTGGACAGCACACACGGTCAAACGACGTCGGGCGTGGAATGAAATCACCGCCCTTGGGCAGCACACACAGTCGGACAACATTGGGTTTGGCATGCCATCATTGCCTATTGGAAACACAGACGGTCGAACGATGTCGGGCGTGGCATGCCATCATCACCTTTGGGCAGCACAAACGGTCGAACGACGTTGGCCGTGGCATCCCATTATCGCCTTTGGACTAGCTAACACAGTCGGACGGCGTCGGGCGTGGCATGCCATCATCTCCGTTGGATGGAAAACACGGTCGAACGACGTTGGGCGTGGCATGATATCACCGCCTTTGTACAGCACACACGGTTGAACGACGTCGGGCGTGGCATGAGATCACCTTCCTTGAACTGCACGAACAGTCGGACGACATCGATCGTGGCATGATATCACTGCCCTTGGACGGCAAAAACGATCGAACGACGTCGGGCGTGACATGCCAACGCCACCTTTGGATAGCACACACGGTCGAATGACGTCGGGCTTGGCATGCAATCATCGCCTTTGGGCAGCACATACGGTCGAACGATGTTGGGCGTGGCATGCCATCATGGCTCTTGGATAGCACACACGGTCGAACGACATCGGGCGTGGCATCCTATCATAGCCCTTGAACGGCAAATAAGGTTGAACGACGTTGGGCATGTCATACCATCATCGCCTTTGGACTAGCTGACATAGTCAGATGACGTCAGGCGTGGCATGCCATCATCGCCCTTGGACGGGAAAAACGGTCGAACGACGTAGAGCGTGGAATGCCATAACCGCCTTGGGACAGCACACATGGTCAGACGACGTCGGGCGTGGCATGCTATCATCGCCTTTGGGCAGCACAGACGGTCGGACGACGTCGAGCGTGGCATGCCATCACAACCCTTGGACAGCACACAAGGTCGGATGACAACTGGCGTGGCATGCCATCGCCGCCCTTGGACAGCACACACGGTAGGACGACGTGGGCGTGGCTTGAGATCACCCCTCTTGGACTACACGCATGGTCAGACGTGGCATGACATCACTTCCCTTGGATAGCACACACGGTCGAACGACGTCAGGCGTGGCATGACATCACCGCCCTTGGACTACACGCACAGTTGGACGACGTCAAGCGTGGCATGACATCAACGCCCTTGGACAGCACACACGGTCAGAACGACGTCGGGCATGGCATGCCATCATCGCCTTTGGGCAGCACACACAATCGAACGACGTCAGGCGTGGCAAGCCATCATGGACCTTGGACAACACACACGGTCGAACGACGTCAGGAGTGGCATGCCATTATAGCCCTTGGACGGCAAACAGGGTCGAACGACATCAGGCATGGCATGCCATCATCGCTTTTAAACTAGTTGACACAGTCAGACGGCGTCGGGCGTGGCATGCCATCATCGCCCTAGGACGGCAAACACCGTCGAACGACGTCGGGGGTGGCATGCCATCACCGCCTTTGGTCAGCACACACAGTCGGACAACGTCGGGCGTGGCATGCCATCGTCTCATTTGGGCAGCACAGACGGTCGGATGGGGTCGGGCGTGGCATGCCATCATCGCCCTTGGACAGCACAAACGGTCAGCTGTCGTCGGGCGTGACATGCCATAATAGCCCTTGGACATCACACACGGTCGACAATGTCGGGCGAGGCATTAAATCACCACCCTTGGACAGCACACACGGTCGAACGACATCTAGCATGGCATGACATCACTTCCCTTGGACTGCACGGACGATCGGACGACATCAGGCGTTGCATGACATCACCGCCCTTGGACAACACACAGCCGACAATGTCGTGCGTGGCATCACATCACTACCCTAGGACAATACACACGGTCGTCAACGTCGGGCGTGGCATGACATCACCTCCCTTGGACAGCACAAACGGTCGGACGACGTCGGGCGTGGCATGACATCACCGCCCTTGGACAGCACACACGGTCAAACGTTGTCGGGCATGGCATGACATCACCGCCATTGGACTGCACACACGGTTGGACGACGTCGTTCGTGGCATGACAATACCGCCCTTGGACAGCAGACACGGTCGAACGACGTCGGGCGTGGCATGACCTCACAGCCCTTGGGCAGCACACACGGTCGGACTACGTCGGGCGTGGCATGCCATCATCGTGTTGGGCAGCACACACGGTCGAACGATGTCGAGCGTGGCATGCCATCATCGCGTTGAGGCAGCACGCACGGTCGAACGACGTCAGGCGTGACATGAGATCATCGCCTTAAGGCAGCACAAACGGTCAAACGACGTCAGGCGTGGCATGACATCACCGCCCTTGGACTGCACACACTGTCAGCAACGTCGAGCGTGGCATGACATCACCGCCCTTTGACAGCACACACGGTCGATAACATCGGGCGTGGCATGGCATCACCACTCTTTGACAGAACACACAGTCGGCAAAGTCGGGCGTGGCAGGCCATCACCGCCCTTGGGCAGCACACACGGTTAAACGCCTTCGGGTGTGGCATGCCATCATCGCCTTTGGGCAGCACACACGGTCGAACGACATCGAGCATGGCATGAAATCAAAGCCTTTGGAAAGCACACACGATCGAACGATGTCGGGCGTGGGATGCCATCAACGCCTTTGGGTAGCATATACGATCGAATGACGTCGGGCAAGGCATGCCATCAGGGCCCTTGGACAGCACACACGGTCAAACGACGTCGGGTGTGGCATTCCATCATGGACCTTTGACAACACACACAGTCGAACAACGGCGGGCGTGGCATGCCATCACAGCCCTTGGACGGCAAAAAGAATCAAACGATGTTGGGCGTGGCATGCCATCATCGCTTTTAAACGAGCAGACACAGTCGGACGGCGTCGGGCGTGGTATGCTATCATATCCCTTGAATGGCAAACACATTCAAACGATGTCGGGGGTGGCATGCCATCACCGCCTTTGGACAATACACACAGTCGGACGACGTCGGGCGTGGCATGCCATCATCTCCTTTGGGCAGCACTGACGGTCGGACGGCTTCGGGCGTGGCATGCCATCACCGCCTTTGGACAGCACACACGGTCGGCAATGTCGGGCATGGCATTACATCACCGCCCTTGGACAGCACACACGGTCGAACGACGTCTTGCATGGCATGACATCACCGCCCTTGGACTGCACACACGATCAGACGAAGTCGAGCGTGGCATGACATCACCGCCCTTGGATAACAAAAACGGTCTTTAACGTCGGGCGTAGCATGACATCACCGCCCTTGGACAGCACACACAGTTAGACGATGTTGGGCATGGCTTGACATCACCGCCCTTGGACAGATCACACGGTCCAACAATGTCGGGCGTAGCATGACATCACCGCCCTTGGACTGCTTGTACGGTCGAATGACGTCGGGCGTGGCATGCCATCACTGCCCTTGAACAGCACACACGGTCGGACTTCATCGGGCGTGGCATGACATCACTGCCTTTGGATAAAACACACGGTCGACCGACGTCGGGCGTGGCATGCCATCATCGCCTTTGGGCAGCACACACAATCGAACGACATCGGGCGTGGCATGACATCACCGCCTTTGGACAACACACATAGTGGAACGACGTCGAGCGTGACATGCCATCACCGCCTTTGGACAGCACACACGGTCGAATGATGTCATGCGTGGCATGCCATCATCGTCTTAAGACAACATAAATGGTCAAACGACGTCAGGCGTGGCATGACATCACCGCCTTTGGACAGCACAGACGGTCGAATGACGTCAGGCGTGGCATGACATCACCGCCTTGGGGCAGGCACACACAGTCGAACAACGTCGAGCGTGGCATACCATCATCGCCTTAAGGAAGATCAAACGGGACGTCGAGCGTGGCATGATCAAGTGGGGGAGTTTGTCACGACCCGCATGATACCCAGGCAGATCGCGACCCGTCTAGGAAGCCAGCAGCCTATGCAAGGGGACAGACAGCCCAAAAATGGCCAGCAGGCAAAGGGGCAGGCGTCCAAGCAGGCAGCAGACAAAGGGTCAGGCGTTTCAGCTGTTACAAGCAGTTACAGCCATTACAGGTAGTTACAACCGTTACAGGCAGTTACAGCTGCTGCAGGCAGTTTCAGCCGTTACAGTCATTTCTGCAGGTGAAGGGGCGAATGTTTCAAGCCTTGGAGAGGCTTGTTCAAGGCCTCTAGGCGTGGGGCAGACTAGGAGCAGCTAGGAGTCTCTTTTTGGAAGACTTAGAAGCATGTCTTGTGGGCATGGACTTAGGGGCTTGTATATAGTGTAGCATTTATTTACTCTTAGTGTTTAGAGTAGTATAAATAGGTAGTCATTGTATTTGTAATACATCAACCAACATTTGAATACAAGTCTTTCTTCCAAAACAGTCTTTTGTCTTTCCTTCAGTTTCTCTTAGCGATCCGAGTAGTGAAAGGCTTACTTGAGTTTGCGAGATCGTGAAAGAATCGTGAGCAAACCGTCAAGTGCCGCACGGAGTATTGTCCAGATCGAAAAGTCTGTGACACTATGGATGGCAAACATGGTTGAATGACGTGTGGCGTGACATGCCATCACCGCCTTTGGACAGCAGACATGGTCGAACGACGTCAGGAAGGGCATGCTATCATCGTCTTTGGGCCGCACATATGGTCGAATGACGTCGAGTGTGGCATGACATCACCACCCTTGGACGTCACACACGATCGAACGTCGTTGGGCGTGGCATGCCATCTTTGCCTTTGGGCAGCACACACGATCGAATGACGTCGGGCGTGGCATGACATCACCGCATTTGGGCAGCACACACGGTAAAACAACGTCGAGCGTGACATGCCATCACCGCCTTTGGATAGCACACACGGTCGAATGACGTCGGGCGTGGCATGCCATCATCACCTTTGGGAAGCACTCACGGTCGAACTACGTCAGGCGTGGCAATGCCATCATCGCCTTTGGGAAGCACAAACGGTCGAACGACGTCCGGGCGTGGCATGCCAACATCACATTTGGGCAGCACACATGATCGAACGACGTCGGGTGTGGCATGCCAGCATCGCCTTTGGGCAGCACACAAGGTCGAAAGACGTCGAACGTGGCATGACATCACCTCCTTTGGACAGCGCACACGATCGAACAACGTCGGGCGCGACATGCCATCATCGCCTTTGGAAAGCACACACGTTCGAATGACGTCGGGCGTGGCATGCCATCATCACCTTTGGGCAGCACAAACAGTCGGACGGCGTCACGCGTGGCATGCCATTATCTCCTTTAGGATGCACAAACGGTCAAATGACGTTGGGCGTGGCATGACATCACCGCCCTAGGACTGCACGCATAGTCGAACGACGTAGGGCGTGGCATGACATCATTGCCCTTGGACAACACACATGGTCAAACGACGTCGGGCGTGGCATGACATCACCGCCCTTGGACGACATGCACGGTTAAACGACGTCAGGCGTGGCATGACATCACCACCCTTGGACAGAACAGAAAATTGGCAACGTCGGGCGTGGCATGACATCACCGCCATAGAACAGCACACGGTCGGATGACGTCGGGCATGGCATGAAATCCCTGCCCTAGGGCAGCACACACAGTCGGACTACGTCAAGCGTGGCATGACATCACCGCCGTTGTACAGCACACACGGTCGAACGATGTTGGGCGTGGCATGCCATCATCGCCTTTGGGCAGCACACACGGTTGAACGACTTCGGGCGTGACATGCCATCACCGGCCTAGGACTGCACGCGCAGTCGTACGACGTCGGGCGTGGCATGACATCACTGCCCTTGGACAACACACATTGTCGAACGACGTCAGGCATGACATGCCATCACCGCCTTTGGACAGCACACACGGTCGAACGGCGCTGGGCATGGCATGCCATTGTCACCCTTGGACAGCAAACACGATCGAACAACGTCGGGCATGGAATGCCATCATCTCCTTTGGGAAGTACACACGGTCGACATTGTCGGGTGTGGCATGCCATCATGGCCCTTGGACACCACACACGATCGAACGAAGTCGGTCGTGGCATGCCATCATAGCCCTTGAAAGGCAAACAAGGTTGAATGACGTCGGGCGTGGCATGCCATCATCGCCTTTGGACTAGTTGACACCATCGGACGGCGTCGGACGTGGCATGCCATCATTGCCCTTGGACGGGAAACACGGTCGAATGACGTAGAGCGTGGAATGCCATCAACGCCTTGGGACAGCACACACAAAAGGACAACGTCGGGCGTGGCATACCATCACCACCCTTGGACAGCACACATGGTCGGATGACGTCGGGTGTGGCATGCCATCACTACACTTGGACAGCACACACGGTGGGACGACGTCGGGCGTGACATGAGATCACTGCTCTTGGACTGCACGCATGGTCGGACTACGTCGGGCATGGCATGACATCACCATGTTTGGACAGCACACACAGTCGAATGATGCGTGGCATGGCATGACATCACCTGCCTTGAACTGCACGCACGGTAAGACGACATCGGGCGTGGCATGACATCACCGTCTTGGACAGAACACACGGTCAGCAACGTCGGGCGTGGCATGACATCGCCGCTCTTGGACAGCGCTCAAGGTCGGACGACATCGGGCATGGCATGACATCACTGCCCTTGGGCAGAATACACGGTCGGACTACGTCGGGTATGGCATGACATCACCTCCTTTGGACAGCACACACGGTCGAACGACGTCGTACGTGGCATGCCATCATCGCCTTTGGGAAGCACACACGGTCGAATGACGTCGGGCGTGGCATACCATCATAGCCCATGGATGGCAAACACGGTCGAACGACGTCAAGCGTGGCATGACATCAACGCCCTTGGACAGCACACACGGTCAGAACGACGTCGGGCATGGCATACCATCATCGCCTTTGGGCAGCACACACAGTCGAACGACGTCAGGCGTGGCAAGCCATCATGGACCTTGGACAACACACACGATCGAACGACGTCAGGCGTGGCATGCCATTATAGCCCTTGGACGGCAAACAGGGTCGAACGACATCAGGCGTGGCATGCAATCATCGCTTTTAAACTAGCTGACACAGTCGAACGGCGTCGAGCGTGGCATGCCATCATCGCCCTAGGACGGCAAACACCGTCGAACGACGTCGGGGGTGGCATGCCATCACCGCCTTTGGTCAAGACACATAGTCGGACGACGTCGGGCGTGGCATGCCATCGTCTCATTTGGGCAGCACAGACGGTCGGATGGCGTCGGGCGTGGCATGCCATCATCGCCCTTGGACAGCACAAACGGTCGGCTGTCGTCGGGCGTGACATGCCATAATAGCCCTTGGACATCACACACGGTCGGCAACTTCGGGCGAGGCATTAAATCACCGCCCTTGGACAGCACACACGGTCGAACGTCGTCTAGCATGGCATGACATCACCGCCCTTGGACTGCACGGACGATCGGACGACGTCGGGCGTTGCATGACATCACCGCCCTTGGACAACACACAGCCGGCAATGTCGTGCGTGGCATCACATCACCACCCTAGGACAATACACACGGTCGTCAACGTCGGGCGTGGCATGACATCACCTCCCTTGGACAACACAAACGGTCTGACGACGTCGGGCGTGGCATGACATCACCGCCCTTGGACAGCACACACGGTCGAACAATGTCGGGCGTGGCATGACATCACCGCCATTGGACTGCACGCATGGTTAGACGACGTTGTTCGTGGCATGACAACACCGCCCTTGGACAGCAGACACAGTCGATCGACATCGGGCGTGGCATGACCTCTTAGCCCTTGGGCAGCACACACGGTCGGACTACATCGGACGTGGCATGCCATCATCGCGTTGGGCAGCACACACGGTCGAACGACGTCGTGCGTGGCATGCCATCATCGCATTGAGGCAGTACACACGGTCGAACGACGTCGGGCGTGACATGCGATCATCGCCTTAAGGCAGCACAAACGATCAAACGACGTCAGGCGTGGCATGACATCACCGCCCTTGGACTGCACGCACTGTCAGCAACGTGGAGCGTGGCATGACATCACCGCCCTTGGACAGCACACACGGTCGATAACGTCGGGCATGGCATGGCATCACCACTCTTTGACAGAACACACAGTCGGCAACATCGGGCGTGGCAGGCCATCACCATTGGGCAGCACACACGGTTAAACGTTATCGGGTGTGGCATGCCATCATCGCCTTTGGGCAGCACACACGGTCGAATGACGTCAGGCATGGCATGAAATCAACGCCTTTGAAAAGCACACACGATCGAACGATTTCGGGCGTGGCATGCCATCAACGCCTTTGGGTAGCATATACGATCGAATGACGTCGGGCAAGGCATGCCATCACAGCCCTTGGACAGCACACACGGTCGAACGACGTCGAGTGTGGCATTCCATCATGGACCTTTGACAACACACACAGCCGAACAACGTCAGGCGTGGCATGCCTTCATAGCCCTTGGACGACAAAAAGGGTCGAACGACGTTGGGCGTGGCATGCCATCATCGCTTTTAAACGAGCAGACACAGTCGGACGGCGTCGGGCGTGATATGCCATCATCTCCCTTAAACGGCAAACACAGTCAAACGATGTCGGGGGTGGCATGCCATCACCGCCTTTGGAGAACACACACAGTCGAACGACGTCGGGCGTGGCATGCCATCATCTCCTTTGGGCAGCACTGACGGTCGGACGGCTTCGGGCGTGGCATGCCATCATCGCCTTTGGAAAGCACACACGGTCGGCAATGTCGGGCGTGGCATTACATCACCGCCCTTGGAAAACACACACGGTCGAACGACGTCTGGCATGGCATGACATCACCGCCCTTGGACTGCACACACGATCAGAAGACATCGAGCGTGGCATAACATCACCGCCCTTGGATAACAAACACTGTCTTTAACGTCGGGCGTAGCATGACATAACCGCCCTTGGACAGCACACACGGTCAGACGATGTTGGGCATGGCTTGACATCACCGCCCTTGGACAGAACACACGGTCGAACGAAGTCGGGCGTAGCATGACATCACCGCCCTTGGACTGCATGTACGGTCGGATGACGTCGGGCGTGGCATGACATCACTGCCCTTGGACAGCACAGACGGTCGGACTTCGTCGGGTGTGGCATGACATCACCACCTTTGGACAACACACACGGTCGACCGACGTCGGGCGTGGCATGCCATCATCGCCTTTGGGCAGCACACACAATCGAACGACGTCGGGCGTGGCATGACATCACCGCCTTTGGACAACACACACAGTGGAACGACGTCGAGCGTGACATGTCATCACCGCCTTTGGACAGCACACACGGTCGAATGATGTCATGTGTGGCATGCCATCATCGTCTTAAGACAACATAAATGGTCAAACGACGTCAGGCGTGGCATGACATCACCACCTTTGGACAGCACAGACGGTCGAACGACGTCAGGCGTGGCATGACATCACCGCCTTGGGGCAGGAACACACAGTCAAACGACGTCGAGCGTGGCATGCCATCATCGCCTTAAGGAAGAACAAACAGGACGTCGAGCGTGGCATGACATCACCGCCTTTGGACTGCTCGCACGGTCGGCAACATCGGGCGTGGCATGACATCACCGCCTTTGGACAGCACACACGGTCGAACGACGTCGGGCGTGACATGACATCACCGCCTTTAGACAACACACGCGGTGGAGCGACTTCGGGCGTGGCATGCCATCATTGCCTTTGGACTAGCTGACACAGTCGGACGGCGTCGGGTGTGGCATGACATCGTCACCCTTGGACGGGAAACACGGTCGAACGACGTAGAGCGTGGCATGTAATCAATGCCTAGGGACAGCACACACGGAAGGACGACGTTGGGTGTGTCATGCTATCATCGCCTTTGGGCAGCACAGACGATCGGACGACGTCGGGCGTGGCATGCCATCACCACCCTTAGACAGCACATGTGGTCGAATGACATTGGGCGTGGCATGCCATCACCGTCCTTGGAAAGCACACACGGTAGAACTAGGTCGGGCGTGGCATGACATCACCGCCTTTTGATAGCACACACGGTCGAACGACGTCGGGCGTGGCATGCCATCATCGCCTTTGGGCAGCACACACGGTCAAACGACGTCGGGCGTGGCATGCCATCATAGCCTATTGTCACGATCCGCCTGATACCTAGGCAGATCGCGACCCGTCTAGGCAGCCAGCAGCCTGTGCAAGGGGACAGACAGCCCAAAAATGGCCAGCAGGCAAAGGGGCATGCGTCCAAGCAGGCAGCAGACAAAAGGTCAGGCGTTTCAGCTGTTACAAGCAGTTAAAGCCGTTACAGGCAGTTACAGCCGTTGAAGGCAGTTTCAGCTATTACAGTTGTTTCTGCATGTGAAAGGGCGGCAGTTTCAAGCCTTGGAGAGGCTTGTTCAAGGCCTTTAGGTGTGGGGCAGACTAGGAGCAGCTAGGCGTCCCTTTTTGGAAGACTTAGAAGCATGTCTTGTGGGCATGGACTTAGGGGCTTGTATATAGTGTAGCATTTATTTACTCTTAGTGTTTAGAGTAGTATAAATAGGTAGTCATTGTATTTGTAATACATCAACCAACATTTGAATACAAGTCTTTCTTCCAAAATAGTCTTTTGTCTTTCCTTTAATTTCTCTTAGCGATCCCAGTAGTGAAAGGCTTACTTGAGTTTGCGAGATCGTGAAAGAATCGTGAGCAAACCATCAAGTGCCGCACGGAGTATTGTCCAGATCGAAAAGTTTGTGACAATTGGTATTAGAGCAGGTTCATCGTAAGAGAATGACGAACGAAGGAGAAGGCGCTAGCAGCACCCCCAACGTCCGCACTGATGGTTGCAAGAAGAACAAGAAAGGGAAGAAGCAGCAGACGGGTAATGAACCCAATCTGCCCGGTCTTCCCCCAAGTGTTCCTCCACCAAGTGTTCCTACCCCAAGCGAAGGGAAGACATCTCTCCCTCCCCATATTGTCGATGGAAGTGACTAAGACACCGGCGAGGAGATCGTGGACGTTACTGTCGGACAGGAGTGGATTGCAAGGGTAGAAAAGGTAAGGCAAGCCGTTGAGATCATAGGCCACCGCTTGAACGGAACGGACAAAAATCTTAAAGCTCTTGAAGAGTACTCCCTTGAGGAAGTTGACAGCGTCTGGAAGGAGGTTGAGACACGCCAGCGAGCAGAGTTCGAGACAAAGGAGGCCATTACTTCCTTAGAGTTCAGGCTTAGGGAAGCACTTGGCGCAGTTGAGTCGCTTAAGGCCGAAGTGGCAGAACTCAAGGAAGAGAGAGAGGTTGGTGGATCCTCATCACATGACCGGAAAAGGGAAGCCAGAGTTGAGGCGCCCAAGCCATCTGTCTTCAAAGGCGTCCGTGACGCGCAAGCCGTGGATAATTTCCTTTGGCACTTGGAAAATTATTTCAAGTGTACGCGGGTTCGTAGTGATGTGAACAAGATCAACACGGCTGTGTTGTATCTTTTAGAGTTGGCCATTCTATGGTGGAAGCATAAAGAGTCTGACATCGCAAAGGGGACATTCGCGTTGAACACATGGGAGCAGTTTTGTGTGCAGTTCAAGAAGGCGTTCCTCCCTAGCAACGTTGTCTATGAGGCAAAGCGCAAGATGCGGGAGTTGAGACAGAAGGGCAGCATACGCGTGTATGTGCAGGAGTTTACCACCCTTACATTTCAGATTCCCAACCTCATGGACGACGACGCATTGTTCTACTTCATGGATGGGCTGCAAAATTGGGCAAGAAAAGAGTTGGAACGGCGGCAAGTCAGGACTATAGACGACGCTATTCCACAGCTTGAAGCCTTGACAGACTTCAGGCACGAGAAGTCCTTCAGTGCCGATGAGGACAATGAGGTAAGCAGTCATGATGATAGTGGGGAAGACAGTGGCGAAGGTGAGGAGCAAATGCCACAACCCAAAAGGCGTAACACCTACGGGTCCAGCGGCAAGAAGCCCGGAGATCGTGGCAACACGGTAAGGGATTCCTAGGATGGTTGCTTTATATGCAAAGGGCCGCATGGTTACAAAAGATGCCCTGAACTCAAAAGTCTTGGTGCTATCCTTCGTGAGCGGAAGGAAGAGAAGGCCCAAGAGGAAGTCGGGGAGACTAAGCAGTTGGGCGTGGTAAGCCTATGCGGAGCTGCGATTGAACAACCATCGACGAGGCCAAGGCAAGATAAGCCAAGGCAAGCAGAGTCGAAGCATGCTGAGAAGGGACTTGCAAAGTCTAAGGCGTGGGCTCAAACGGTCACGATCAATGGGAATATTGCTCGTGCTTTGGTCGACACCGGTGCGGAGGTCAATGTTATGACCAAGACGGCAGCAAAGAGGTTGGGGTTGCGATATACTGCAAGCAATGCCCAAATCAGAACTGTCAACGCATTACCGACTCCTATAGTTGGAGTTGCGCACGGGGTGAACATCACGGTAGGCGATTGGCAAGGGAAAACCAAGTTCATCGTCGCCCCCATCAATATGTTTGATGTTATTCTTGGGCAGAAGTTCTTCCAGCAGCGCCATGCAGTAATCGATCCTCATCTCCAAAAATTGACAATCATGGAGAAAGGAAGGGAATATACAGTTCCCATGGTGAAGGCGCAGGCAACGGAGGGACAGGCTAGACTGACAACCATGAAGCTCGAGAGGGTCGATTTAAGAAGAAGGTTAACACCAGCAGTGACCATTGCAAGTTCGAGAAAAGACAATGGTGCTAGAAACACCTTGCTACCGCGCAGGAAGAGGTTCCGAGTAGCTAGAATTGAAAGATGCTGCCGGAGCACTTGCCTCCGTTGAAGGAGGAAGTTCGGAAGATCGCGTTGAGAAAGGTCGGGAAATCGATGAAGAGGCTGCTCGAAGGGATTGATCGAGTACGCGAGTTGATGGTCGCCCGGCAGAAATCAACGCCGATACGGACGCAATGCGACGCGGTCGTCGCATCATCAAGTGGGGGAGTTTGTCACGACCCGCATGATACCCAGGCAGATCGCGACCCGTCTAGGCAGCCAGCAGCCTGTGCAAGGGGACAGACAGCCCAAAAACGGCTAGCAGGCAAAGGGGCAGGCGTCCAAGCAGGCAGAAGACAAAGGTTCAGGCGTTTCAGCTGTTACAAGCAGTTACAGCCGTTACAGGCAGTTTCAGCCGTTACAGGCAGTTTCAGCCGTTACAGTCATTTCTGCAGGTGAAGGGGCGGCAGTTTCAAGCCTTGGAGAGGCTTGTTCAAGGCCTCTAGGCGTGGGGCAGACTAGGAGCAGCTAGGAGTCTCTTTTTGGAAGACTTAGAAGCATGTCTTGTGGGCATGGAATTAGGGGCTTGTATATAGTGTAGCATTTATTTATTCTTAGTGTTTAGAGTAGTATAAATAGGTAGTCATTGTATTTGTAATACATCAACAAACATTTGTATACAAGTCTTCCTTCCAAAAAAGTCTTTTGTCTTTCCTTCAGTTTCTCTTAGCGATCCAAGTAGTGAAAGGCTTACTTGAGTTTGCGAGATCGTGAAAGAATCGTGAGCAAACCGTCAAGTGCCGCACGGAGTATTGTCCAGATCGAAAAGTCTGTGACACTATGGACGGCAAACACGGTTGAACGACGTCAGGCGTGACATGCCATCACCGCCTTTGGACAGCAGACACGGTCGAACGACGTCAGGTAGGGCATGCTATCATCGTCTTTGGGCCGCACACACGGTCGAAAGACGTCGGGTGTGGCATGACATCACCACCCTTGGACGTCACACACGGTCGAACGTCGTTGGGCGTGGCATGCCATCTTCGCCTTTGGGCAGCACACACGATCGAATGACGTTGGGCGTGGCATGACATCACCGTATTTGGGCAGCACACACGGTCAAACAACGTCGAGCGTGACATGCCATCACCGCCTTTGGATAGCACACACGGTCGAATGACGTCGGGCGTGGCATGCCATAATCACCTTTGGGAAGCACACACGATCGAACTACGTCGGGCGTGGTAATGCCATCATCGCCTTTGGGAAGCACAAACGGTCGAACGACGTCCGGGCGTGGAATGCCAACATCACCTTTGGGCAGCACACACGATCGAACGACGTCGGGTGTGGCATGCCAGCATCGCCTTTGGGCAGCACACACGGTCGAAAGACGTCGAGCGTGGCATGACATGCGCACATGATCGAACAACGTCGGGCGCGACATGCCATCATCGCCTTTGGAAAGCACACACGGTCGAACGACGTCGGGCGTGGCATGCCATCATCACCTTTGGGCAGCACAAACAGTCGGATGGCGTCGCGCGTGGCATGCCATTATCTCCTTTAGGCAGCACAAATGGTCAAGCGACGTCGGGCGTGGCATGACATATACCGCCCTAGGACTGCACGCATAGTCGGACGACGTCGGGCGTGGCATGACATCACTGCCCTTGGACAACACACATGGTCGAACGACGTCGGGCGTCGCATGACATCACCGCCCTTGGACGGCATGCACGGTCGAACGACGTCAGGCGTGGCATGACATCACCACCCTTGGACAGAACAGAAAATCGGCAACGTCGGGCGTGGCATGACATCACCGCCATAGGACAGCACACGGTCGGACGACGTCGGGCATGGCATGACATCCCTGCCCTAGGGCAGCACACACAGTCAGACTACGTCAAGCGTGGCATGACATCACCGCCTTTGTACAGCACACACGGTCGAACAACGTCGGGCGTGGCATGCCATCATCGCCTTTGGGCAGCACACACGGTCGAACGACGTCGGGCGGGGCATGTCATAATAGCCCATGGACGACAAACACGGTCGAACGACGTCAGGCGTGACATGCCATCACCGTCTTTGGACAGCACACACGGTCGAACGACGTCGGGCGTGGCATGCCATAATCGCCTTAAGGCAACACACACAGTCGAAAGACGTCGGGCGTGGCATGAAATAACCGCCTTTAGACAGCAGACACGGTCGAACGACGTCACGCGTGGCATGACATCACCGCCCTTGGACGGCACGCGCAGTCAAACGACGTCGGGCGTGGCATGACATCACTACCCTTGGATTGCACAGACAATCAGCAACGTAGGGCGTGGCATGACATCACCGCCATAGTGTCGCACACGGTCGGAGGATGTCGGGCATGGCATAACATCACTGCCCTTGGTCAACACACACGGTTGGACTACGTCAGGCGTGGCATGACATCACTGCCTTTGTACAACACCCACGGTCGAACGACGTCTGGCGTGGCATGCCATCATCGCCTTTTGGCAGCACACACGATTGAATGACGTCTGGCGGGGCATGCCATAATAGCCCATGGATGGCAAACACGATCGAATGACGTCAGGCGTGACATGCCATCACCACCTTTGGACAACACACACGGTCGAACGACGTTGGGCGTGGCATGCCATCTTGACTTTGGGAAGCACACACAGTCGAAAGATGTCGGGCGTGGTATGATACACCACCTTTGGGCAGCACACACGGTCAAACGACGTCGGGCGTGACATGCCATCACCGCCTTTAGACAACACACACGGTCGAACGAAGTTGGGCGTGGCATGCCATCATCGCCCTTGAACGGCAAACAAGGTTGAATGACGTCAGGCGTGGCATGCCATCATCGCCTTTGGATTAGCTGACACAGTCGGACGCGTCGGGTGTGGCATGCCATCTTCGCCCTTGGATGGGAAACACGGTCAAACGACGTAGAGCGTGGCATGCCATCAACGCCCAAGGAAAGCACACAAGGAAGGATGGCGTCGGGCGTGGCATGCTATCATCTCCTTTGGACAGCACACATGGTTGGATGACGTCGGGCGTGGCATGCCATCACTGCCCTTGGACAGCACACACGGTAGGACGACGTCGGGCGTAGTATGAGATCACCACTCTTGGACTGCACTCATGGTCGGACTACGTCGGGCGTGGCATGACATCACCACCTGTGGACAGCACACACAGTAGAATGACGCGTGGCATGGCATGACATCATCGCCCTTGAACTGCACGCACGGTCAGATGACATCAAGCGTGGCATGCCATCACCGCCTTTGGACAGCACACACAGTCGGACGACGTCGGACGTGGCATGCCATCATCTCCTTTGGGCAGCACAGACGATCGGACGGCTTCGGGTGTGGCATGCTATAATCGCCCTTGGACAGCACAAACTATCGGCCGTCGTCGGGCGTGGCATTACATCACCGCCCTTGGACAGCACATACGGTCGAATGACGTCTACCATGGCATGACATCACCGCCCTTGGACTGCACGCATGATCAGACGAATTCGAGCGTGGCATGACATCACCGCCCTTGGAAAGCACACAGCCGGCAATGTCGAGCGTGGCATGACATCACCGCCCTTAGACAACACACACGGTCGTTAACGTCAGGCGTTGCATGACATCACCGCCCTTGGATAGCACACACGGTCGAACGACGTCGGGCGTGGCTTGACATCACCGCCCTTAAACATAACACACGATCGAACAATTTCGGGCGTGGCATGACATCACTGCCCTTGAACTGCACGTACGGTCAGACGACGTCGGGCGTGGCATGACATCACTTCCCTTGGACAACACACACGGTCGGACTTCGTCGGGCGTGGCATGACATACCGCCTTTGGACAACACACACGGTCGATCGACGTAGGGCGTGGCATGCCATCATCGCCTTTGGGCAGCACACACAGTCGAACAACGTCAGGCGTGGCATGACATCACCGCCTTTGGACAGCACACAAGGTTGAATGACGTCAAGCCTGGCATGCCATCATAACCTTTGGGCAGCACACACGGTCGAACTACTTCGGGCGTGGCATGCCATCATCGCCTTAAGGAAGCACAAATGGTCAAACGACGTTAGGCGTGGCTGGACATCACCGCCTTTGGACAGCACACACGGTCTAACGACGTCAGGCGTGGCATGACATCACCACCTTGGGGTAGGCACACACGGTTGAACGACGTCGAGCGTGGCATGCCATCATCGCCTTAAGGCAGAACAAATGGTCAAGCGACGTCGGGCGTGGCATGACATCACCGCCCTTGGACTGCTCGCACGGTCGGCAACGTCGGGCGTGGCATGACATCACCGCCTTTGGACAGCACACACGGTAGAACAACGTAAGGCGTGACATGACATCACAACTTTAGACAACACACACGGTGCAACGACGTCGAGCGTGGCATGCCATCATCGCCTTTGGACTAGCTGACACAGTCGGATGACGTTGGGCGTGGCATGCCATCAGCGCCCTTGGACGGGAAACATGATCGAATGACATAGAGCGTGGCAAGCCATCAACGCCTAGGGACAGCACACACGGAAGGACGACGTCGGGCGTGTCATGCTATCATCACCTTTGGGCAGCACAGACGGTTGGACGACGTTGGGCGTGGCATGCCATCACCGCCCTTGGACAGCAACATGGTCGGATGACATTAAGCATGGCATGCCATCACCGCCCATGGACAGCACACACGATAGGACTACGTCGGGCGTGGCATGACATCACAACCTTTGGTCAGCACACACGGTCGAACGACGTCGGGCGTGGCATGCCATCATCGCCTTTGGGCAGCACACACGGTCGAACGACATCGGGCGTGGCATGCCATCATAGCCTATGGACGGCAAACACCGTCGAACGACGTTAGGCGTGACATGCCATCACCGCCTTTGGACAGCAGACACGGTCGAACGATGTCGGGTACGACATGCTATCATTGCCTTTGGACCGCACACACGGTCAAAAGACGTCGGGCGTGGCATGACATCACCGCCTTTGTACAGCACACACGGTCAAACGACGTCGGGCGTGACATATCATCACAGCCTTTGGACAGCGCACACGGTCGAACAACGTCGTGCGTGGCATGCAATCATCACCTTTGGGCAGCACACACGGTCTAACTACGTCGAGCGTGGCATGCCATCATCGCCGTTGGGCAGCACCAACGGTCGAACGACGTCGGGCGTGGCATGCCATCACCGCCTTTCGATAGCACACACGGTCGAACGACGTCGGGTAGGGCATGCCATCATCGCCTTTGGACAGCACACACAGTCGAAAGACGTCGGGCGTGGCATGACAACTCACGCCTTTGGACAGCACACACGATCAAACGACGTCGGGCGTGATATGCCATCACCGCCTTTGGACATCACACACGGTCGAACGACGTCTGGCGTGGCATGCTAGCATCGCCTAAAGGCAGCACACACAGTCGAAAGATGTCGGGCGTGGCATGACATCACCGCCTTTGGACAGCACACACGGTCGAACGACGTCGGGCGTTACATGCCATTACCGCCTTTGGACAGCACACACGGTCGAACGACGTTGGGCATGGCATTCCATCATCACCTTTGGGCAGCACAAACGGTTGGACGGCATCGAACGTGGCATGCCATCGTCGCCTTTGGGCAGTACACAATCATCGCCTTTAGGCAGCACAAACGGTCGAACGACATCGGGCGTGGCAAGCCATCATCACCTTTGGGCAGCACACACGATCGAATGACGTCGGGAGTGGCATGCCAGCATCCTTTTAAGGCAGCACACACAGTCGAAAGACGTCGAGCGTGGCATGACGTCACCGCCTTTTGACAGCACACACGGTCGAATGACGTTGGGCATGACATGCCATCCCCACCTTTGGATAGCACACACGGTCGAACGACGCTGGGCATGGCATGCCACCATCACCTTTGGGCAGCACAAACGGTCAAACGGCATCGGGCGTGGCATGCCATCGTCACCCTTGGACGGCAAACACGGTCGAATGACGTCGGGTGTGGAATGCCATCATGTCCTTTAAGCAGTATGCACGGTCGACATCGTCAGGCATGGCATGCCATCATGGACCTTGGACACCACACACGATCGAACGAAGTCGGTCGTGGCATGCCATCATAGCCCTTGACCGGCAAACAAGGTTGAATGACGTCGGGCGTGGCATGTCATCATCGCCTTTGGACTAGCTGACACCATCGGACGGCGTCGGGCTTGGCATGCCAGCATCGCCCTTCGACGAGACACACGGTCGAACGACGTAGAGCGTGGAATGCCATCAACGCCTTTGGACAGTACACATGGTCGGATGACGTCAGGCGTGGCATGCCATCATCGCCTTTGGGCAGTACACATGGTCGGATGACGTCGGGCGTGGCATGCCATCACTACCCTTGGACAGCACACACGGTAGGACGACGATGGGCGTGGCATGACTTCACCGCTCTTGGACTGGACGCATGGTCGGACTACATCGGGCATGGCATGACATCACCACCTTTGGAAAGCACGCACGGTCGGCAACGTCGGGCGTGGCATGACATCGCCGCTCTTGGATAGCACGCATGGTCGGACAACATCGGGCATGGCATGACATCACCGCCCTTGGGAAGCATACACGGTCGGACTACATCGAGCGTGGCATTCCATTATCGCCTTTGGGCAGCACAAGGTCGAAAGACGTCATGCGTGGAATGACATCACCTCCTTTGGACAGCGCACACGGTCGAACGACGTCGGGCGCAACATGCCATCAACGCCTTTGGAAAGCACACACGATCGAACGACGTCGGGCGTGGCATGCCATCATCACCTTTGGGCAGCAGAAACGGTCGGACGGTGTCGGGCGTGGCATGCGTTCATCGCCCTTGGACGGTGAACACGGTCGAACGACGTCGGGTGTGGCATGCATTATCGCCTTTGGGCAGCACACACTGTCGAAAGCCGTCGGGCGTGGCATTCCATCATGGCCCTTGGAAAGCACACACGGTCGAACGACGTTGGGCGTGGCATGCCCTCATAGCCCTTAAATGGCAAACAAGGTTGAACGACGTCGGGCGTGGCATACCATCATCGCCTTTGGACTAGTTGACACGGTCGAACGACGTTGAGCGCAGGCATTCCAATAACGCCTTTGGGCAACACACACGGTCGAACGACGTCAAGCGTGGCATGCCATTATCTCCTTTAGGCAGCACAAACGGTCAAACGACGTCGGGCGTGGCATGACATCACCGCCCTAGGATTGCACGTACTGTCAGACGACGTCGGGCGTGGCATGAAATCACCGCCCTTGGACAGCACACACGGTCGAACGACATCGGGCAAGGCAAGACATTACCGCCCTTAGATGGCACGCATGGTCGAATGACGTCGGGCGTGGCATGACATAACCACCCTTGGACAACACAGACAATCGGCAACGTCGGGCGTGGCATGCCATCACCACCTTGGACATCACACACGGTCGGATGACGTCGAGCTTGGCATGCCATCACCGCCCTTCGACAACACACATGGTAGGACGACGTCGGGCGTGGCATGACCTCACCGCCCTTGGGCAGCACACACGGTCGGACTACGTCGGGCGTGGCATGGCATCACCGCTCTTTGACAGAACGCACAGTCGGCAACATCGGGCGTGGCAGGACATCACCGCCCTTGGGCAGCACACACGACTAAACGCCATCGGGTTTAGCATGCCATCATCTCCTTTGGGCAGCACATACGGTCGAACAACGTCGGCCATGGCATGAAATAAACGCCTTTGGAAAGCACACACGACCGAACGATGTCGGGCGTGGCATGCCATCATCACCTTTGGGTAGCACATACGATCGAATGACGTCGGGCAAGGCATGCCATCAGAGCCCTTGGACAGCACACACGGTCGAACGATGTCGGGTGTGGCATTCCATCATGGACCATGGAAAACACACACGGTCGAACAACGTCGGGCGTGGCATGCCATCATAGCCCTTGAACGGCAAAAAGGGTTGAACGACATTGGGCGTGGCATGCCATCATCACTGTTAAACGAGCTGACACAGTCGGAGGCGTCGGTAGTGGTATGCCATCATCTCCCTTGGACGGCAAACACAGTCAAACGGTGTCGGGGGTGGCATGCCATCACCGCCTTTGGACAGCACACACAGTCGGACGATGTCGAAAGTGGCATGCCATCATCTCCTTTAGGCAGCACAGACGGTCGGACGGCTTCGGGCGTGGCATGCCATCATCGCCCTTGGACAGCACACACGGTAGGCAATGTCGGGCGTGGCATTACATCACCGCCCTTGGAGAGAACACACGGTCGAACGACGTATGGCATGGCATGATATCACGGCCCTTGGACTGCACGCACAATCAGACGACGTCGAGCGTGGCATGACATCACCGCCTTTGGATAACAAACACGGTCTTTAACGTCGGGCATAGCATGACATCACCGCTCTTGGACAGCATACATGGTCAGACGATGTCGAGCATGGCTTGACATCACCGCCCTTGGACAGAACACACGGTCGAACGATGTTGGGCGTAGCATGACATCACCGCCCTTGGACAGAACACACAGTCGGCAACGTCGGGCGTGGCATACCATCACCGCCCTTGGAAAGCACAGACAGTCGAACTACGTCGGGCATGGCATGACATCACCGCCCTTGGGCAGCACACACGGTCGGCAACATCGGGCATTACATGACATAACCACCCTTTGAAAACATACACGGTGGGCAACGTCGGGCGTGGCATGACATCACCGCCCTTGGACAGCACACACGATCGGCAACATCAGGTGTTGCATGCCATCATCGCCTTTGGACAGCACACACGGTCGAACGACGTCGGGTGTGGCTTGCCATCATTGCCTTAAGGCAGCACAAATGGTCAAATGACGTCAGGCGTGGCATGACATCATCAACTTTGAACAACACACACGGTCGAACGACGCCAGATGTGGCATGACATCACCGCCTTGAGGAAGCACACATGGTCGAACGACGTCGTGCGTTGCATGCCATCATCGCCTTAAGGCAGAACAAATGGTCAAATGACATCGGGCGTGGCATGCTATCATCGCCTTTGGGCAACGCAGACGGTCGGCAACGTCAAGCGTGGCATGACATCACCGCCTTTGAACAGCACACACGGTCGAACGACGTCAGGCGTGACATGACATCACCGCCTTTGGATAACACACACGGTGGAACGACGTCGGGCGTAGCATGCCATCATCGCCTTTGGACTAGCTGACACAGTCGGATGGCGTCATGCATGGCATGCCATCATCGCCCTTGGACGGGAAACACCATCGACAACGTAGAGCGTGGCATGCCATCAACGCCTAGGGACAACACACACGGAAGGACGACGTTGGGCGTGTCACGCTATCATCGCCTTTCGGCAGCACAGACGGTTAGACGACGTCAGGCGTGGCATGCCATCACCGCCCTTGGACAGCACACATGGTCGGATGACGTTGGGCGTGGCATGCCATCACCGCCCTTGGACAGCACACACGGTAGGACTACGTCGGGCGTGGCATGCCATTATCACCTTTGGGTAACACACACGGTCGAACGACGTCGGGCATGGCATGACATCATAGCCTATGGACGGCAAACACGGTCGAACGACGTCAAGTGTGACATGCCATCACCGCCTTTGGACAGCACACACAGTCGAACGACGTCAGGTAGGGCATGCCATCATCGCCTTTGGGCCGCACACACGGTCGAAAGACGTCGGGCGTGGCAAGAAATCCTTGCCTTTTGACAGCACACACGGTCAAACGACGTCGGGCATGACATGCCATCACTGCCTTAGGACAGCACACACGGTCGAACGATGTCGTGCTTGTAATGCCATCATCTCCTTTGGGCAGCACACACGGTCGAACTATGTCGGGCGTGGCATACCATCATCACCATTGGGTAGCACAAACGGTCAAACGACATTAGACGTGGCATGCCAGCATCGCCTTAAGGCAGCACACACAGTCAAAAGACATCAAGCATTGAATGACATCACCGCCATTGGACAGCACACACAGTCGAAAGACGTCGGGCGTGACATGCAATTACCACCTTTGGACAGCACACACGGTAGGACGGCATCGGGCGTGGCATTCCATCGTCGCCCTTGGACGGCATACACGGTCGAACGACGTCGGGCGTGGAATGCCATCATCTCCTTTGGGCAGTACGCACGGTCGACATCGTCAGGCGTGGCATGCTATCACCCTAGGAAACCACACACGATCGAACGAAGTCGGTCGTCGCATGCCATCATAGCCCTTGAACGGCAAACAAGGTTGAATGACGTCGGGCGTGGCATGCCATCTTCGCCTTTGGACTAGCTGACACAGTCGGACGGCGTCGGGCGTGACATGCCATCATAGCCCTTGGATGGGAAACACGGTCGAACGACGTAGAGCGTGGCATGCCATCAACGCCTAAGGACAGCACACAAGAATGGACGACATCGGGTGTGGCATGCTATTATCTCCTTTGGGCAGCACAGACTGTCGGACGACGTAGACCGTTGAATGCCATCAATGCCTTGGGATAGCACAAATGAAAGGACGACGTCGAGCGTGGCATGCCATCACCGCCCTTGGACAGCACACGTGGTCAGATGACGTCTGGCGTGGCATGCCATCACTGCCCTTGGACAGCACACACGGTGGGACGACGTTGGGCGTGGCATGAGATCACCGCTCTTGGACTGCACGCATGGTCGGACTACGTCGGGCGTGGCATGACATCACAACCTTTGGATAGCAAACACGGTCGAACAACGCGTGGCATGGCATGACATCACCGCCCTTGAACTGCACGCGCGGTCAGACGACATCGGGCGTGGCTTGACATCTCCGATCATGGACAGAACGCATGGTCGGACGACATCGGACATGGCATGACTATACCGCCCTTGGGCAGCACACACGGTCGGACTACGTCGGGCGTGGCATGACATCACCTCCTTTGGACAGCACACACGGTCGAACGACTTCGTGCATGGCATGCCATCATCGCCTTTGGGCAGCACACACAGTCAAATGACGTGGGGCGTGGCATACAATCATAGCTCATAGATGGCAAACACGATCGAACGACGTCGGGCGTGGAATGCAATTATCGCCTTTGGGCAGCACACACGGTCGAACGACGTCGGGTGTGGCATGCCGTCATGGCCCTTGGACACCACACACGGTCGAACGAAGTCGGGCGTGGCATTCCATCATAGCCCTTGAACAGGAAACACGGTTGAACGACGTCAGGCGTGGCATGCCATCATCGCCTTTGGACTAGCTGACACACTCAGACGGCGTCGGGTGTGGCATGCCATCATTTCTCTTGGACGGGAAACATGGTCGAACGACGTAGTGCGTAGCATACCATCAATGCCATGGGACAGCACATATGGAAGAACGACGTCGGGCGTGGCATGACATCATCATCTTTGGGCAGCACACACGGTTAAACTACGTCGGACGTGGCATGTCATCATCGCCTTTGGGCAGCACAAACGGTCGAACGACGTCGGGCGTGGCATGCCATCATCACCTTTGGGCAGCACACACGGTCGAACGACGTCGGGCGTGGCATGCCATAAACGCCTTAAGGCAGCACACACAGTCGAAAGACGTCGGGCGTGGCATGAAATCACCGCCTTTAGACACCACACACGGTCGAACGACGTCAAGCGTGACATGCCATGACCGCCATACGACAACACACGATTGGACGACGTCGGGCATGGCATGACATCACCGCCCTAGGGCAGCACACACGGTCAGACTACGTCAGGCGTGGCATGACATCAGCGCCTTCGTACAGCACACACGGTCGAACGACGTCGGGCATGGCATGCCATCATCGCCTTTGGACAGCATACACGGTCAAACGACGTCGAGCGTGGCATTCCATTATCGCCTTTGGGCAGCACACACGGTCGAACTACGTCGGGCGTGGCATGCCATCTTGCCTTGAGGAAGCACACACGGTCGAACGACGTCGCGCGTGGCATGACATCACCGCCCTTGGACAGCACGCACAGTCAAACGACGTCGGGTGTGGCATGCCATCATCACCTTTGGGCAGCACAAACGGTCGAACGACGTCGGGCGTGGCATGCCATCTTGCCTTGAGGAAGCACACACGGTCGAACGACGTCGCGCGTGGCATGACATCACCGCCCTTTGACGGCACGCACGGTCGGATGACGTTAAGCGTGGCATGCCATCACCGCCCATGGAAAGCACACACGGTAGGACTACGTCGGGCGTGGCATGACATCACATCCTTTGGACAGCACAGACGGTCGAACGACGTCGGGCGTGACATGCCATCATCGCCTTTGGGCAGCACACACGGTCGAACGACATCGGGCATGGCATGCCATCATAGCCTATGGACGGCAAACACGATCGAACAACGTCGGGCGTGGCATGCAATCATCACCTTTGGGCAGCACACACGGTCTAACTACGTCGGGCGTGGCATGCCATCATCGCCTTTGGGCAGCACCAACGGTCGAACGACGTCGGGCGTGGCATGCCATCATCTCCTTTGGGCAGCACACACGGTAGAACGACGTCAGGCGTGGCATGCCATCATATCCCATGAACGGCAAACACGGTCGAATGACATCAGGCGTGACATGCCATCACTGCCTTTGGATAGCACACATGGTCGAACGACGTCGGGTAGGGCATGCCATCATCGCCTTTGGGCAGCACACAAAGTCGAAAGACATCGGGCGTGGTATGACAACTCACGGCTTTGGACAGCACACACGATCAAATGACGTCGGGCGTGACATGTTGTCACCGCCTTTGGACATCACACACGGTCGAACGACGTCGGGCGTGGCATGCCATCATCACCTTGGGGCAGCACACACAGTCGAAAGACGTCGAGCGTGGCATGACATCCCCGCCTTTTGATAGCACACACGGTCGAACGATGTTGGGCGTGACATGCCATCCCCACCTTTGGACAGCACACACGGTCGAACGACGCAGGGCATGGCATGCCATCATCACCTTTGGGTAGCACAAACGGTCTGACGGCATCGGGCGTGGCATGCCATCATCGCCCTTGGACGGCAAACACGGTCGAATGACGTCGGGTGTGGAATGCCATCATCCCCTTTGGGCAGTATGCACGGTCGACATTGTCGGGCATGGCATGCCATCATGGACCTTGGACACCACACACGATCGAACGAAGTCGGTCGTGGCATGCCATCATAGCCCTTGAATGGCAAACAAGGTTGAATGACGTCTGACGTTGCATGTCATCATCGCCTTTGGACTAGCTGACACCATCGGATGGCGTCGGGAGTGGCATGCCAGCATCGCCCTTCAACAGGACACACGGTCGAACGACGTAGAGCGTGGAATGCCATCAACGCCTTTGGACAGTACACATGGTCGGATGACGTCGGGCGTGGCATGCCATCATCGCCTTTGGGCAGTACACATGGTAGGATGACGTCGGGCGTGGCATGCCATCACTACCCTTGGACAGCACACACGGTAGGACGACGACGGGCGTGGCATGACTTCACCGCTCTTGGACTGCACGCATGGTCGGACTACGTCGGGCGTGGCATGACATCGCCGCTCTTGGATAGCACGCATGGTCGGACAACATCGGGCATGGCATGACATCACCGCCCTTAGGAAGCACACACGGTCGGACTACGTCGGGCGTGGCATGACATCACCTCCTTTGGACAGCACACACGGTCGAACGAAGTCGGGCGTGGCATGCCATCATAGCCCTTGAACGGCAAACAAGGTTGAACAAGGTCAGGCGTGGCATGCCATCAATGCCTTTGGACTAGCTGACACTCTCAAACGGCGTCGGGCGTGGCATGCCATCATCGCCCTTGGACGGGAAACATGGTCGAACGACTTAGAGCATGGCATGCCATCAACACCTTGGGACAGCACACACGGAAGAACGACGTAGGGCGTGGCATGACATCACCGCCCTTGGACAGCACACACGGTCGAACAACATCGGGCGTGGCATGACATCACCGCCCTTGGACAACACAGACAATCGGCAACATCGGGCGTGGCATGACTTCACCGCCATAGACAGCACACGGTCAAACGACGTCAGGCATGGCATGACATCACCGCCCTTGGGCAGCACACACGGTCAGACTACGTCAAGCGTGGCATGACATCACCGCCATTGTACAGCACACACGGTCGAACGACGTCGAGCGTGGCATTCCATTATCGCCTTTGGGCAGCACACAAGGCGAACTACGTCGGGCGTGGCATGCCATCATCGCTTTTGGGCAGCACACACGGTCGAACGACGTTGGGCGTGGCATGCCAGCATCGCCTTTGGGCAGCACAAGGTCGAAAGACGTCAGGCGTGGCATGACATCACCTCCTTTGGATAGCGCAAACGGTTGAACGACGTCGGGCGCGACATGCCATCACCGCCTTTGGAAAGCACACACGGTCGAACGACGTCGGGCGTGGCATGCCATCATCACCTTTGGGCAGCACAAACGGTCGGACGGCATCGGGCGTGGCATGCGTTCATCGCCCTTGGACGGCGAACACGGTCGAACGACGTCGGGTGTGGCATGCATTATCGCCTTTGGGCAGCATACACTGTCGAAAGCCGTCGGGCGTGGCATTTCATCTTGGCCCTTGGATAGCACACACGGTCGAACGACGTTGGGCGTGGCATGCCCTCATAGCCCTTAAATGGCAAACAAGGTTTAACGACGTCGGGCGTGGCATACCATCATCGCCTTTGGACTAACTGACACGGTCGAACGACATCGAGCGCAGGCATTCCAATATCGCCTTTGGGCAACACACACGGTCGAACGACGTCAAGCGTGGCATGCATTTATCTCCTTTAGGCAGCACAAACGGTCGAACGACGTCGGGCGTGGTATGACATCACCGCCCTTGGACAGCACACACGGTCGAACGACGTCGGGGAAGGCAAGACATTACCGCCCTTGGACGGCACGCACCATCGACCGATGTCGGGCGTGGCATGACATCACCACCCTTGGACAACACAGACAATCGGCAACGTCGGGCATGGCATGACATCACCGCCATAGGACAACAAAAATGGTCGTACGACGTCGGGTGTGGCATGCCATCACCGCCCTTGGACATCACACACAGTCGGATGATGTCACGCTTGGAATGCCATCACCGCCCTTCGACAACACACATGGTAGGACGACGTCGTGCGTGGCATGACCTCACCGCCCTTGGGCAGCACACACGGTCGGACTACGTCGGGCGTGGCATGAAATCACCACCTTTGGATAGCACACACAGTCTAATGACGTCGGGCGTGGCATGCCATCATCGCTTATGGGTAGCACACACGATCGAATGACGTCCGGCATGGCATGCGATCATATCCCTTGGACAGCAAACACGGTCGAACGACGTTAGGCGTGACATGCCATCACCGCCTTTGGACAGCACACACGGTCGAACGTCATCAGGCGTGGCATGCCATAATCGCCTTTGGGGAGCACACACGGTCGAACGACGTTGGGTGTGGCATGACATCACCGCCTTTGGACATCACACACGGTCAAATGACGTCGGCCATGACATGCCAACACCGCCTTTGAAAAGCACACACGCTCGAACGACGTCGAGCGTGGCATTCCATTTTCGCCTTTGGGCTGCACACACGGTCGAACGACGTCTTGCGTGGCATGCCATTATTGCCTTTGGGCAGCACAAACGGTCGAACGACGTTCGGCGTGGCATGACTTCACCGCCCTACGACTGCACGCACGGTCAGACGATGTCGGGCGTGGCATGACATCACATCCCTTGGACAGCACACACCGTCGAACGACGTCGGGCCTGGCATGATATCACCACCCTTGGACGGCACGCACAGTCGAACGACGTCGGGCGTGGCATGACATCACCACCCTTGGAGGTCACACACGGTCGAACGTCGTTGGGCGTGGTATGCCATCATCTCCTTTGGGAAGCACACACGATCGAATGACGTCAGGCGTGGCATGACATCACCACATTTGGGCAGCACACATGGTCAAAAAATGTCCGGCGTGACATTCCATCACCGCCTTTGGACAGCACACACGGTCGAATGACATCAAGCGTGGCATGCCATCATCACCTTGTGGCAGCACACACGGTCGAACTACGTCAGGCGTGGCATGCCATCATCGCCTTTGGGAAGCACAAACGGTCGAACGACGTCGGGCGTGGCATGCCTACATCACCTCTGGGCGACACACGGTCGAACGACGACAGGCGTGGCATGCCAGCATCGCCTTTGGGCAGCACACAAGGTCGAAAGACGTCGAGCGTGGCACGACATCACCTCCTTTAGACAGCGCACACGGTCGAACAACGTCGGGCGCGACATGCCATCACCGCCTTTGGAAAGCACACACGGTCGAACGCCGTCGGGTGTGGCATGCCATTATCACCTTTGGGCAGCACAAACAGTCGGACGGCGTCGGGCGTGGCATGCCATCATAGCCCTTGAACAGCAAACAAGGTCGAACGGCGTCGGGTGTGGCATGCATTATCGCCTTTGGGCAGCACACACGGTCGAACGACGTCGGGCGTGGCATGCCATTATGGCCCTTGGATAGCACACACGGTCGAACGACATCGGGCGTGGCATGCCATCATCGCCCTAGGACTGCACACACGGTCGGAGGATGTCGGGCGTGGCATGACATCAAATCCCTTGGACAACACATACGATCGAACAACGTCGAGCCTTGCATGACATCACTGCCCTTGGACGGCACGCACGGTCGAACGACGTCGGGCGTGGCATGACATCACCACCCTTGGACGTTACACAGGTCGAACGTCGTTGGGCGTGGCATGACATCATCTCCTTTGGGCAGCACACACGATCGAATGACATCGGGCGTGGCATGACATCACCGTATTTGGGCAGCACACACGATCAAACAATGTCCGGCGTGACATGCCATCACCGCCTTTGGACAGCACACACGGTCAAATGACGTCAAGCGTGGCATGCCATCATCACCTTTTGGGCAGCACACACGGTCGAACTACGTCGGGCGTGGCATGCCATCATCGCCTTTGGGAAGCACAAACGGTCGAACGACGTCGGGCGTGGCATGCCAACATCACCTTTGGGCGACACACGGTCGAACGACGACGGGCGTGGCATGCCAGCATCGCCTTTGGGAAGCACACAAGGTCAAAAGACGTCGAGTGTGGCATGACATCACCTCCTTTGGACAGCGCACACGATCGAACAACGTCGGGCGCGACATGCCATCACCGCCTTTGGAAAGCACACACGGCCGAACGACGTCGGGTGTGGCATGCCATTATCGCCTATGGGCAGCACAAACAGTCGGACTGTGTCGGGCGTGGCATGCCATCATAGCCCTTGAACGGCAAACAAGGTCGAACGACGTCGGGTGTGGCATGCATCATCGCCTTTGGGCAGCACATACGGTCGAACGACGTCTGGCGTGGCATGCCATCATGGCCCTTGGATAGCACACACGGTCGAACAACGTCGGGCGTGGCATGCCATCATAGCCCTTGAACGGCAAACAAGGTTGAACGACGTCGAGCATGGCATACATTATCGCCTTTGGACTAGCTGACACAGTTGGACGGCATAAGGCGTGGCATGCCATCATCGCCCTTGGACGGGAAACACGGTCGAATGACGTAGAGCGTGGCATGCCATCACAGCCTTGGGACAGCACACACGGTCAGTCGGCGTCGGGCGTGGCATGCTATCATCGCCTTTGGGTAGCACAAACGGTCATACGACGTTAGGCGTGGCATACCATCACCGCCGTTGGATAGCACACAAGGTCGGATGACGTCTGACGTGGCATGCCATCGCCGCCCTTGGAATGCACACACAGTAGGACGACATGGGGCATGGCATGAGATCTCCGCTCTAAGACAGCACACAAGGTCGAACGACGTCAGGGGTGGCATGACATCAATGCCCTTGGACTACACGCACGGTCGGACAACATCAGGCGTGGCATGACATCACCACCCTTGGACAGCACACACGGTCGGCAACGTCAGGCGTGGGATGACATCACCGCCCTTGGACAGCACACACGGTCGAACGACGTCTGGCGTGGAATGAAATCACCGCCCTTGGGCAGCACACACAGTCGGACAACATTGGGTTTGGCATGCCATCATTGCCTATTGGAAACACAGACGGTCGAACGACGTCGGGCGTGGCATGCCATCATCACCTTTGGGCAGCACAAACGGTCGAACGACGTTGGTCGTGGCATCCCATTATCGCCTTTGGACTAGCTCACACAGTCGGACGGCGTCGAGCGTGGCATGCCATCATCTCCGTTGGATGGAAAACACGGTCGAACGACGTTGGGCGTGGCATGATATCACCGCCTTTGTACAGCACACACGGTTGAACGACGTCGGGGGTGGCATGAGATCACCGCCCTTGAACTGCACGAACATTCGGACGACATCGATCGTGGCATGATATCACTGCCCTTGGACGGCAAAAACGATCAAACGACGTCGGGCGTGGCATGCCAACGCCACCTTTGGATAGCACACACGGTCGAACGACGTCGGGCTTGGCATGCAATCATCGCCTTTGGGCAGCACATACGGTCGAACGATGTCGGGCGTGGCATGCCATCATGGCTCTTGGATAGCACACACGGTAGAACGACGTCGGGCGTGGCATCCTATCATAGCCCTTGAACAGCAAATAAGGTTGAACGACGTTGGGCATGTCATACCATCATCGCCTTTGGACTAGCTGACATAGTCAGACGACGTCAGGCATGGCATGCCGTCATCGCCCTTGGACGGGAAAAACGGTCGAACGAAGTAGAGCGTGGAATGCCATAACCGCCTTGGGACAGCACACACGGTCAGACGACGTCGGGCGTGGCATGCTATCATCGCCTTTGGGCAGCACAGACGGTCGGACGACGTCGAGCGTGGCATGCCATCACAACCCTTGGACAGCACACAAGGTCGGATGACAACTGGCGTGGCATGCCATCGCCGCCCTTGGACAGCACACACGGTAGGACGACGTGGGGCGTGGCTTGAGATCACCCCTCTTGGACTGCACGCATGGTCAGACGTGGCATGACATCACTTCCCTTGGACAGCACACACTGTCGAACGACGTCAGGCGTGGCATGACATCACCGCCCTTGGACTACACGCACAGTTGGACGACGTCAAGCGTGGCATGACATCAACGCCCTTGGACAGCACACACGGTCAGAACGACGTCGGGCATGGCATGCCATCATCGCCTTTGGGCAGCACACACAATCGAACGACGTCAGGCGTGGTAAGCCATCATGGACCTTGGACAACACACACGGTCGAATGACGTCAGGCGTGGCATGCCATTATAGCCCTTGGACGGCAAACAGGGTCGAACGACATCAGGCATGGCATGCCATCATCGCTTTTAAACTAGCTGACACAGTCAGACGGCGTCGGGCGTGGCATGCCATCATCGCCCTAGGACGGCAAACACCGTCGAACGACGTCGGGGGTGGCATGCCATCACCGCTTTTGGTCAGCACACACAGTCGGACAACGTCTGGCGTGGCATGCCATCGTCTCATTTGGGCAGCACAGACGGTCGGATGGGGTCGGGCGTGGCATGCCATCATCGCCCTTGGACAGCACAAACGGTCAGCTGTCGTCGGGCGTGACATGCCATAATAGCCCTTGGACATCACACACGGTCGACAATGTCGGGCGAGGCATTAAATCACCACCCTTGGACAGCACACACGGTCGAACGACATCTAGCATGGCATGACATCACTGCCCTTGGACTGCACGAACGATCGGACGACATCAGGCGTTGCATGACATCACCGCCCTTGGACAACACACAGCCGGCAATGTCGTGCGTGGCATCACATCACTACCCTAGGACAATACACACGGTCGTCAACGTCGGGCGTGGCATGACATCACCTCCCTTGGACAGCACAAACGGTCGGACGACGTCGGGCGTGGCATGACATCACCGCCCTTGGACAGCACACACGGTCAAACGTTGTTGGGCGTGGCATGACATCACCGCCATTGGACTGCACGCACGGTTGGACGACGTCGTTCGTGGCATGACAACACCGCCCTTGGACAGCAGACACGGTCGAACGACGTCGGGCGTGGCATGACCTCACAGCCCTTGGGCAGCACACACGGTCGGACTACGTCGGGTGTGGCATGCCATCATCGTGTTGGGCAGCACACACGGTCGAACGATGTCGGGCGTGGCATGCCATCATCGCATTGAGGCAGCACACACGGTCGAACGACGTCGGGCGTGACATGAGATCATCGCCTTAAGGCAGCACAAACGGTCAAACGACGTTAGGCGTGGCATGACATCACCGCCCTTGGACTGCACACACTGTCAGCAACGTCGAGCGTGGCATGACATCACCGGCCTTGGACAGCACACATGGTCAATAACATCGGGCGTGGCATGGCATCACCACTCTTTGACCGAACACACAGTCGGCAACGTCGGGCGTGGCAGGCCATCACCGCCCTTGGGCAGCACATACGGTTAAACGCCTTCGGGTGTGGCATGCCATCATCGCCTTTGGGCAGCACACACGATAGAACAACGTCGGGCATGGCATGAAATCAAAGCCTTTGGAAAGCACACACGATCGAACGATGTCGGGCATGGGATGCCATCAACGCCTTTGGGTAGCATATACGATCGAATGACGTCGGGCAAGGCATGCCATCAGAGCCCTTGGACAGCACACACGGTCGAACGACGTCGGGTGTGGCATTCCATCATGGACCTTTGACAACACACACAGTCGAACAACGTCGGGCGTGGCATGCCATCACAGCCCTTGGACGGCAAAAAGGGTCAAACGATGTTGGGCGTGGCATGCCATCATCGCTTTTAAACGAGCAGACACAGTCGGATGGCATCGGGCGTGGTATGCTATCATATCCCTTGAATGGCAAACACATTCAAACGATGTCGGGGGTGGCATGCCATCACCGCCTTTGGACAATACACACAGTCGGACGACATCGGGCGTGGCATGCCATCATCTCCTTTGGGCAGCACTGACGGTCGGACGGCTTCGGGCGTGGCATGCCATCACCGCCTTTGGACAGCACACACGGTCGGCAATGTCGGGCGTGGCATTACATCACCGCCCTTGGACAGCACACACGGTCGAACGACGTCTGGCATGGCATGACATCACCGCCCTTGGACTGCACACACGATCAGACGATGTCGAGCATGGCATGACATCACCGCCCTTGGATAACAAACACGGTCTTTAACGTCGGGCGTAGTATGACATCACCGCCCTTGGACAGCACACACGGTTAGACGATGTTGGGCATGGCTTGAAATCACCGCCCTTGGACAGATCACACGATCCAACGATGTCGGGCGTAGCATGACATCACCGCCCTTGGACTGCATGTACGGTCGGATGACGTCGGGCGTGGCATGACATCAGTGCCCTTGAACAGCACACACGGTCAGACTTCATCGGGCGTGGCATGCCATCATCGCCTTTGGGCAGCACACACAATCGAACGACGTCGGGCGTGGCATGACATCACCGCCTTTGGACAACACACACAGTGGAACGACGTCGAGCGTGACATGCCATCACCGCCTTTGGACAGCACACACGGTCGAATGATGTCATGCGTGGCATGCCATCATCGTCTTAAGACAACATAAATGGTCAAACGACGTCAGGCGTGGCATGACATCACTGCCTTTGGACAGCACAGACGGTCGAACGACGTCAGGCGTTGCATGACATCACCGACTTGGGGCAGGCACACACAGTTGAACAACGTCGAGCGTGGCATGCCATCATCGCCTTAAGGAATATCAAACGGGACGTCGAGCGTGGCATGATCAAGTGGGGGAGTTTGTCACGACCCGCATGATACCCTGGCAGATCGCGACCCGTCTAGGAAGCCAGCAGCCTATGCAAGGGGACAGACAGCCCAAAAATGGCCAGCAGGCAAAGGGGCAGGCGTCCAAGCAGGCAGCAGACAAAGGGTCAGGCGTTTCAGCTGTTACAAGCAGTTACAGCCATTACAGGCAGTTACAACCGTTACAGGCAGTTACAGCCGTTGCAGGCAGTTTCAGCCGTTACAGTCATTTCTGCAGGTGAAGGGGCTACAGTTTCAAGCCTTGGAGAGGCTTGTTCAAGGCCTCTAGGCGTGGGGCAGACTAGGAGCAGCTAGGAGTCTCTTTTTGGAAGACTTAGAAGCATGTCTTGTGGGCATGGACTTAGGGGCTTGTATATAGTGTAGCATTTATTTACTCTTAGTGTTTAGAGTAGTATAAATAGGTAGTCATTGTATTTGTAATACATCAACCAACATTTGAATACAAGTCTTTCTTCCAAATCAGTCTTTTGTCTTTCCTTCAGTTTCTCTTAGCGATCCGAGTAGTGAAAGGCTTACTTGAGTTTTCGAGATCGTGAAAGAATCGTGAGCAAACCGTCAAGTGCCGCACGGAGTATTGTCCAGATCGAAAATTCTGTGACCCTATGGACGGCAAACATGGTTGAATGACGTCTGGCGTGACATGCCATCACCACCTTTAGACAGCAGACACGGTCGAACGACGTCAGGAAGGGCATGCTATCATCGTCTTTGGGCCGCACATACGGTCGAAAGACGTCGAGTGTGGCATGACATCACCACCCTTGGACGTCACACACGATCGAACGTCGTTGGGCGTGGCATGCCATCTTTGCCTTTGGGCAGCACACACGATCGAATGACGTCGGGCGTGGCATGACATCACCGCATTTGGGCAGCACACACGGTAAAACAACGTCAAGCGTGCCATGCCATCACCGCCTTTGGATAGCACAGACGGTCGAATGACGTCGGGCGTGGCATGCCATCATCACCTTTGGGAAGCACTCACGGTCGAACTACGTCGGGCGTGGCAATGCCATCATCGCCTTTGGGAAGCACAAACGGTCGAACGACGTCCGGGCGTGGCATGTTAACATCACATTTGGGCAGCACACACGATCGAACGACGTCGGGTGTGGCATGCCAGCATCGCCTTTGGGCAGCACACACGGTCGAAAGACGTCGAGCGTGGCATGACATCACCTCCTTTTGACAGCGCACACGATCGAACAACGTCGGGCGCAACATGCCATCATCGCCTTTGGAAAGCACACACGTTCGAACGACGTCGGGCGTGGCATGCCATCATCACCTTTGGGCAGCACAAACAGTCGGACGGCGTCGCGCGTGGCATGCCATTATCTCCTTTAGGCAGCACAAACGGTCAAACGACGTTGGGCGTGGCATGACATCACCGCCCTAGGACTGCACGCACAGTCGAACGACGTAGGGCGTGGCATGACATCACTGCCCTTGGACAACACACATGGTCGAACGACGTCGGGAGTGGAATGACATCACCGCCCTTGGACGACATGCACGGTTAAACGACGTCAGGCGTGGCATGACATCACCACCCTTGGAAAGAACAGAAAATTGGCAACGTCGGGCGTGGCATGACATCACCGCCATAGGACAGCACACGGTCGGATGACGTCGGGCATGGCATGACATCCCCGCCCTAGGGCAGCACACACAGTCGGACTACGTCAAGCGTGGCATGACATCACCGCCTTTGTACAGCACACACGGTCGAACGACGTTGGGCGTGGCATGCCATCATCGCCTTTTGGCAGCACACACGGTTGAAGGACTTCGGGCGTGACATGCCATCACCGGCCTAGGACTGCACCCGCAGTCGTACGACGTCGGGCGTGGCATGACATCACTGCCCTTGGACAACACACATTGTCGAACGACGTCAGGCGTGACATGCCATCACCGCCTTTGGACAGCACACACGGTCGAACGGCGCTGGGCATGGCATGCCATTGTCACTCTTGGACAGCAAACACGGTCGAACAACGTCGGGCATGGAATGCCATCATCTCCTTTGGGAAGTACGCACGGTCGACATTGTCGGGTGTGGCATGCCATCATGGCCCTTGGACACCACACACGATCGAACAAAGTCGGTCGTGGCATGCCATCATATCCCTTGAACGGCAAACAAGGTTGAATGACGTCGGGTGTGGCATACCATCATCGCCTTTGGACTAGTTGACACCATCGGACGGTGTCGGACGGTGTCAGACGTGGCATGCCATCATCGCCCTTGGACGGGAAACACGGTCGAATGACGTAGAGCGTGGAATGCCATCAACGCCTTGGGACAGCACACACAAAAGGACAACGTCGGGCGTGGCATGCCATCACCACCCTTGGACAGCACACATGGTCGGATGACGTCGGGTGTGGCATGCCATCACTACACTTGGACAGCACACACGGTGGGACGACGTCGGGCGTGACATGAGATCACCGCTCTTGGACTGCACGCATGGTCGGACTACGTCGGGCATGGCATGACATCACCACGTTTGGACAACACACACGGTAGAATGATGCGTGGCATGGCATGACATCACCTCCCTTGAACTGCACGCACGGTAAGACGACATCGGGCGTGGCGTGACATCACCGTCTTGGATAGAACACACGGTCGGCAACGTCGGGCGTGGCATGACATCGCCACTCTTGGACAGCACTCATGGTCGGACGACATCGGGCATGGCATGACATCACTGCCCTTGGGCAGAATACACGGTCGGACTACGTCGGGTATGGCATGACATCACCTCCTTTGGACAGCACACACGGTCGAACGACGTCGTACATGGCATGCCATCATCGCCTTTGGGAAGCACACACGGTCGAATGACGTCGGGCGTGGCATACCATCATAGCCCATGGATGGCAAACACGGTCGAACGACGTCGGGCGTGGAATGCCATCATTGCCTTTGGGCAGCACACACGGTCGAACAACGTCGGGCGTGACATGCCATGATGGCCCTTGGACACCACACACGGTTGAACGAAGTCGGGCGTGGCATGCCATCATAGCCCTTGAACGGCAAACAAGGTTGAATAACGTCAGGCGTGGCATGCCATCATCGCCTTTGGACTAGCTGACACAGTCGGACGGCGTCGGGCGTGGCATGCCATCATCTCCCTTTGACAGGAAACACGGTCGAACGACGTAGAGCGTGGCATGTCATCAACACCTAAGGACAACACACAAGAAAGGATGATGTCAGGCGTGGAATGCTATCATCTCCTTTGGGCAGCACAGATGGTCGGATGACGTCGTGCGTGGCATGCCATCGCCGCCCTTGGACAGCACACATGGTCGGATGACGTCGGGTGTGGCATGCCATCATCGCCCTTGGACAGCATACACGAAAGGACGACGTCGGGCGTGGCATGACATCGCCGCTCTTGAACAGCATGCATGGTCGGACGACATCGGGCATGAAATGACATCACCGCCCTTGGGCAGAACACACGATCGGACTACGTCGGGCGTGGCATGACATGACCTCCTTCGGGCAGCACACACGATCGAACGACGTCGGGCGTGGAATGCCATCATCGCCTTTGGGCAGCACACACGGTTGAACGACGTCAGGCGTGGCATGCCATCATGGCCCTTGGACACCACACACGGTCGAACGACGTCCGACGTGACATGACATCACCACCCTAGGACTACACGCACGGTCGGACGACGTCAGGCATGGCATGACATCACCGCCCTAGGACTACACGCACGGTCGGACAATGTCGCGCATGGCATGACATCACCGCCCTTGGACAGCACACATGGTCGAACAACGTCAGGCGTGGAATGCCATCACCGCCCTTGGACGACACGTATGGTCGAATGACGTCGGGCGTAGCATGACATCACCACCCTTGGACAGCACAGACAATTGGCAACGTCGGGCATGGCATGACATCACCGCCCTTGGGCAGCACACACGGTCGAACTACGTCAGGCGTGGCATGACATCACCGCCTTTGCACAGCACACACGGACAAACGACATCTGGCGTGGCATGCCATCATCGCCTTTGGGCAGCACACACAATCGAACGACGTCGGGCGGGGCATGCCATAATAGCCCATGGACGGCAACCACGGTCGAACGACGTCAGGCGTGACATGCCATCACCGCCTTTGGACAGCACACACGGTCGATAGACGTCGGGCGTGGCATGCCATCTTACCTTTGGGAAGCACACACGGTTGAATGACGTCGAGCGTGCTTTGATATAACCGCCTTTGGGCAGCACACACGGTCAAACGATGTCGGGCGTGACATCACATCACCGCCTTTAGACAGTACACACGGTCGAACGAATTCGAGCGTGGCATGCCATCATAGCCCTTAAATGGCAAACAAGGTTGAATGACGTCAGGCGTGGCATGCCATCATCGCCTTTGGACTAGCTGACACAGTCGGACGGCGTTGGGCGGGGCATGCCATCATCGCCCTGGGATGGGAAAAACGGTCGAACGAGGTAGAGCGTGGCATGCCATCAACGCCTAAGGACAGCACACAAGATAGGACGACGTCGAGCGTGGCATGCTATCATCTGCTTCGGGTAGCACAGACGGTTAAACGACTTCAGGCGTGGCATGCCATCATCGCCTTTGGGCAGCACACACGGTCGAAGGTATGACATCACCGCCTTTGGACAGCACACACGGTCGAACGACGTCGGGCGTGGCATGCCATCATCATTTTTGGGCAGCACATACGGTCGAACGACGTCGGACAAGGCATGCCATCAGAGCCCTTGGATAGCACACACGGTCGAACGACGTTGGGTGTGGAATTCCATCATGGACCTTGGACAACAGTCAGGGTCGAACAACGTCGGGCGTGGCAAGCCATCATACACCTTGGACGGCAAACAGGGTCGAACGACGTTGGGTGTGGATGCCATCATCGCTTTTAAACTAGCTAACACAGTCGGACGGCGTCGGGCGTGGCATGCCATCATCTCCCTTGGACGGCAAACACGGTTGAACGACGTCGGGGGTGGCATGCCATCACCGCCTTTAAATAGCACGCACAGTCGGATGGCGTCGGGCGTGGCATGCCATCATCTCCTTTGGGCAGCACAGACGGTCGGACGGCTTCGAATGTGGCATTACATCACCGCCCTTGGACAGCACACACGGTCGAACGACGTCTGCCATGGCATGACATCACGGCCCTTGGACTACACGCACGATCAAACGAATTCGGGCGTGGCATAAAATCACCGCCCTAGGAAAGCACACAGTTGCAATGTCGAGCGTGGCATGACATCACCGCCCTTAGACAACACACACGGTCGTTAACATCAGGTGTGGCATGACATCACCGCCCTTGGACAGTACACACGGTCGGACGACGTCGGGCGTGGCTTTACATCACCGCCCTTGGACATAACACACGATCGAACAATGTCAGGCGTGGCATGATATCACCGCCCTTGGACTGCAAGTACGGTCGAACAACGTCGGGCGTGGCATGACATCACTACCCTTGGACAGCACCCACGGTCGGACTTCGTTGGGCGTGGCATGATATCACCGCCTTTTGACAACACACACGGTCGACCAACGTCGGGCGTGGCATGCCATCATCGCTTTTGGACAGCACACACAGTCGAATGACGTCGGGCGTGGCATGACATCATCACCTTTCGACAACACACACAGTGGAACGATGTCGAGCGTGACATGCCATCACCGCCTTTGGACAGCACACACGGTCAAACGATGTTGGGCGTGGCATGCCATCATCGCCTTAAGGCAGCACAAATGGTCAAACGACGTCAGGCGTGGAAGGACAGCACCGCCTTTGGACAGCACACACGGTCTAACGACGTCAGGCATGGCATGACATCACCGCCTTGGGGTAGGCACACACGGTTGAACGACGTCGAGCATTGCATGCCATCATCGCCTTGAGGCAGAAGAAATGTTCAAACAACGTCGGGCGTGGCATGACATCAACGCCCTTGGACTGCTCGCACGGTCGGCAACGTCAGGCGTGGCATGACATCACCGCCTTTGGACAACACACATGGTAGAACGACGCCAGGAGTGACATGACCTCACCGCCTTTAGACAACACACACGGTGGAACGACGTCGGGCGTGGCATGCCATCATCGCCTTTGGACTAGCTGACACAGTCGGATGGCGTCGGGCGTAGCATCTCATCATCGCCCTTGGACGGAAACACGGTCGACAACATAGAGCGTGGCATACCATCAACGCCTAGGGAAAACACACACGGAAGGACGACGTTGGGCGTGTCACGCTATCATCGCCTTTCGGCAACACAGACGGTCAGACGACATCAGGCGTGGCATGCCATCACCGCCCTTGGACAGCACACATGGTCGAATGATGTTGGGCGTGGCATGCCATCACCGCCCTTGGACAGCACACATGGTAGGACTACGTCGGGCGTAGCATGCCATCATCGCCTTTGGGCAGCACACACGATCGAACGACGTCGGGCGTGGCATGACATCATAGCCTATGGACGGCAAACACGGTCGAACGACGTCAAGTGTGACATGCCATCACCGCCTTTGGACAGCACACATGGTCGAACGACGTCAGGTAGAACATGCCATCATCGCCTTTGGGCCGCACACACGGTCGAAAGAAGTCAGGCGTGGCAAGAAATCACCGCATTTTGACAGCACACACGGTCAAACGACGTCGGGCGTGACATGCCATCACCGCCTTAGGACAGCACACACGGTCGAACGACGTCGGACGTGTAATGCCATCATATCCTTTGGGCAGCACACACGGTCGAACTACGTCGGGCGTGGCATGTCATCATCGCCTTTGGGCAGCACAAACGGTCGAACGACATCGATCGTGGCATGCCATCATCACCTTTGGGCGGCACACACGGTCGAACGACTTTGGACGTGGTGTGCCAGCATCGCCTTAAGGCAGCACACACAGTCAAAAGACATCGGGCGTTGCATGACATCACCGCCATTGGACAGCACACACGGTCGAACGACGTCAGGCGTGACATGCAATTACCAACTTTGGACAGCACACACGGTAGGACGGCGTCGGGCGTGGCATTCTATCATCGCTCTTGGACGGCATACACAGTCGAACGACGTCGGGCAAGGAATGCCATCATCTCCTTTGGGCAGTACGCACGGTCGACATCGTCAGGCGTCGCATGCTATCACCCTTGGACACCACACACGATCGAACGAAGTCGGTCGTCGCATGCCATCATAGCCCTTGAACGGCAAACAAGGTTGAATGACGTCGGGCGTGGCATGCCATCTTCGCCTTTGGACTAGCTGACACAGTAGGACGGCGTCGGGCGTGACATGCCATCATCGCCCTTGGACAGGAAACACGGTCGAACGACGTAGAGCATGGCATGCCATCAACGCCTAAGAAAAGCACACAAGGAAGGACGACATCGGGCGTGGCATGCTATTATCTCCTTTGGGCAGCACAGACGGTAGGACGACGTAGACCTTTGAATGCCATCAACACCTTGGGACAGCACAAACGAAATGACGACGTCGGGCGTGGCATGTCATCACCGCCCTTGGACAGCACACGTGGTCGGATGACGTCTGGCGTGGCATGCCATCACTGCCCTTGGACAGCACACACGGTGGGACGACGTTGGCGTGGCATGAGATCACCGCTCTTGGACTGCACGCATGGTCGGACTACGTCTGGCGTGGCATGACATCACCACCTTTGGACAGCACACACGGTCGAACGACGCGTGGCATGGCATGACATCACCGCCCTTGAACTGCACGCGCGGTCAGACGACATCGAGCGTGGCTTGACATCTCCGCTCATGGACAACACGCATGGTCGGACGACATTGAACATGGCATGACATTACCGCCCTTGGGCAGCACACACGGTCGGACTACGTCGGGCGTGGCATGACATCACCTCCTATGGACAGCACACACGGTCGAACGACGTCGTGCGTGGCATGCCATCATCGCCTTGGGGCAGCACACACGGTCGAATGACGTCGGGCGTGGCATACAATCATAGCCCATAGATGGCAAACACGATCGAATGACGTCGGGCGTGGAATGCCATCATCGCCTTTGGGCAGCACACACGGTCGAACGACGTCGGGTGTGGCATGCCGTCATGGCCCTTGGACACCACACACGATCGAATGAAGTCGGGTGTGACATTCCATCATAGCCCTTGAACAGGAAACAAGGTTGAACAACGTCAGGCGTGGCATGCCATCATCGCCTTTGGACTAGCTGACACACTCAGACGGCGTCGGGTGTGGCATGCCATCATTTCCCTTGGACGGGAAACATGGTCGAACGACGTAGTGCGTAGCATACCATCAACGCCATGGGACAACACACACGGAAGAACGACGCCGGGCGTGGCATGACATCATCAACTTTGGGCAGCACACACGGTTGAACTACGTCGGGCGTGGCATGCCATCATCGCCTTTGGGCAGCACAAACGGTCGAACGACGTCGGGCGTGGCATGCCATGATCACCTTTGGGCAGCACACACGGTCGAACGACGTCGGGCGTGGCATGCCATAATCGCCTTAAGGCAGCACACTTAGTCGAAAGAAGTCGGGCATGGCATGAAATCACCGCCTTTAGACAGCACACACGGTCGAACGACGTCGAGCATGACATGCCATCACCGCCATACGACAACACACAATCGGACGACGTCGGGCATGGCATGACATCACTGCCTTGGGGCAGCACGCACGGTCTGACTACGTCAGGTGTGGCATGACATCAGCGCCTTCGTACAGCACACACGGTCGAATGACGTCGGGCATGGCATGCCATCATCGCCTTTGGACAGCATACACGGTCAAACGACGTCGAGCGTGGCATTCCATTATCGCCTTTGGGCAGCACACACGGTCGAACTACGTCGGGCGTGGCATGCCATCATCGCCTTTGAGAAGCATAAATTGTTGAACGACGTCGGGCGTGGCATGCCAACATCACCTTTGGGCAGCACACACGGTCAAACGACGTAAGGCGTAGTATGCCAGCATCTCCTTTGGGCAGCACACGGTCGATAGATGTCGGGCGTGGCATGACATCACCTCCTTTGGACAGCGCACACGGTCGAACAACGTCGAGCGCGACATGCCATCACCGCCTTTGGAAAGCACACACGGTCGAACGACGTCGGGCGTGGCATGCCATCATCACCTTTGGGCAGCACAAACGGTCGAATGACGTCGGGCGTGGCATGCTATCTTGCCTTGAGGAAGCACACACGGTCGAACGACGTCGCGCGTGGCATGACATCACCGCCCTTGGACGGCACGCACAGTCAAACGACGTCGGGCGTGGCATGACATCACCACCCTTGGATTGCACAGACAATCAGCAACGTAGGGCGTGACATGACATCACCGCCATAGTGTCGCACACGGTCGGAGGATGTCGGGCATGGCATAACATCACTGCCCTCTGGCAACACACACGGTTGGACTACGTCAGGCGTGGCATGACATCACCGCCTTTGTACAACACACACGGTCGAACGACGTCAGGCGTGGCATGCTATCATCGCCTTGGGGCAGCACACACGATCGAATGACGTCTGGCGGGGCATGCCATAATAGCCCATGGATGGCAAACACGATCGAACGACGTCACGCGTGACATGCCATCACCGCCTTTGGACAACACACACGGTCGAATGACGTTGGGCGTGGCATGCCATCTTGACTTTGGGAAGCACACACGGTCGAAAGATGTCGGGCGTGGTATGATACAGCACCTTTGGGCAGCACACACGGTCAAACGATGTCGGGCGTGACATGCCATCATCGCCTTAAGGCAGAACAAATGGTCAAGCGACGTCGGGCGTGGCATGACATTACCGCCCTTGGACTGCTCGCACGGTCGGAAACATCGGGCGTGGCATGACATCACCACCTTGGACAGCAAACACGGTCGAATGACGTTAGGCGTGACATGCCATCACCGCCTTTGGACAGCAGACACGGTCGAACGACGTCAGGTAGGGCATGCTTCATCGCCTTTGGGCCGCGCACACGGTCGAAAGACGTCGGGCGTGGCATGACATCACCGCCTTTGGACAGCACACACGGTCAAACGACGTCGGGCGTGACATATCATCACCGCCTTTGGACAGTGCACACAGTCGAAAAACGTCGCGCGTGGCATGCAATCATCACCTTTGGGCAGCACACACGGTCTAACTACGTCGGGCGCGGCATGCCATCATCGCCTTTGAGCAGCACCAACGGTCGAACGACGTCGGGCGTGGCATGCCATCATCTCCTTTTGGCTGCACATACGATCGAACGACGTCGGGCGTGGCATGCCATCATAGCCCATAGACGGCAAACACGGTCGAACGACATCAGGCGTGACATGCCATCACCGCCTTTGGACAGCAAACACGGTCGAACGACGTCAGGTAGGGCATGCTTCATCGCCTTTGGGCCGCACACACGGTCGAAAGACGTCGGGCGTGGCATGACATCACCGCCTTTGGACAGCACACACGGTCAAACGACGTCGGGCGTGACATATCATCACCGCCTTTGGACAGTGCACACAGTCGAAAAACGTCGCGCGTGGCATGCAATCATCACCTTTGGGCAGCACACACGGTCTAACTACGTCGGGCGTGGCATGCCATCATCGCCTTTTGGCAGCACCAACGGTCGAACGACGTCGGGCGTGGCATGCCATCATCTCCTTTTGGCTGCACATACGATCGAACGACGTCGGGCGTGGCATGCCATCATAGCCCATAGACGGCAAACACGGTCGAACGACATCAGGCGTGACATGCCATCACCGCCTTTGGACAGCAAACACGGTCGAACAACGTCGGGTAGGGCATGCCATCATCGCCTTTGGGCAGCACACACAGTCGAAAGACGTCGGGCGTGGCATGACATCTCACGCCTTTTAACAGCACACACGATCACACGACGTCGGGCGTGACATGCCATCACCGCCTTTAGACATCACACACGGTCGAACGACGTCGGGCGTGGCATGCTAGCATCGCCTTAAGGCAGCACACACAGTCGAAAGACGTCGGGCGTGGCATGACATCACCGCCATTGGACAACACACATGGTCGAACGACGTCGGACGTGACATGCCATCACCGCCTTTGGACAGCACACACGGTCTAACGACGCTGGGCATGGAATGCCATCATCAACTTTGGGCAGCACAAACGGTTGGACGGCGTCGAGCGTGGCATGCCATCGTCGCCTTTGGGCAGCACACACTGTCGAACTACGTCGGGCGTGGCATGTCATCATCACCTTTAGGCATTACAAACGGTCGAACGACGTCGGGCGTGGCATTCCATCATCACCTTTGGGCAGCACACACGGTCGAAAGACGTTGGGCGTATCATGCGAGCATCGCCTTAAGGCAGCACACACAGTCGAAAGACGTCGGGCGTGGCATGACATCACCACCTTTTGACAGCACACACGGTCAAACGACGTCGGGCGTGACATGCCATCCCCACCTTTGGACAGCACACATGGTCGAACGACGCTGGGCATGGCATGCCATCATCACCTTTGGGCAGCACAAACGGTTGGACGGCATCGGGCGTGGCATGCCATCAACGCCCTTGGACGGCAAACACGGTCTTAATGACGTCGGGTGTGGAATGCCATCATCTCGTTTGGGCAGTATGCACGGTCGACATCGTCGGGCATGGCATGCAATCATGGCCCGTGGACACCACACACAATCGAACGATGTCGGTCGTGGCATGCCATCATAGCCCTTGAACGGCAAACAAGGTTGAATGACATCGCGCGTGGCATGTCATCATCGCCTTTGGACTAGCTGACACCATCAGACGACGTCGGGCGTGGCATGCCAGCATTGCCCTTCGACGGGACACACGGTCGAACGACGTAGAGCGTGGAATGCCATCAACGCCTTGGGACAGCACACACAGAAGGACGACGTCGGGCGTGGCATGCCATCACCGCCCTTGGACAGTACAAATGGTTGGATGACGTCGGGCGTGGCATGCCATCACTGCTCTTGGACAGCACACACGGTAGGACGACGACGGGCGTGGCATGAGATCACCGCTCTTGGACTGCACGCATGGTCTGACTACGTCGGACATGGCATGACATCACCACCTTTGGACAGCACGCACGGTCGGCAACTCGGGCGTGACATGACATCGCCGCTCTTGGACAGCACGCATGGTCGGACAACATCGGGCATGGCATGATATCACCGCCCTTGGGCAGCACACATGGTCGGACTACGTCGGGCGTGGCATGACATCACCTCCTTTGGACTGCACACACGATCGAATGACATTGGGCATGAAATGCCATTATCGCCTTTGGGCAGCACACACGGTCGAATGAAGTCGGGCGTGGCATGCCATCATAGCCTTTGGACTAGCTGACACACTCAGACGGCGTCGGGCGTGGCATGACATCATCGCCCTTGGATGGGAAACATGGTCGAACACCTTAGAGCGTGGCATGCCATCAATGCCTTGGGACAGCACACACGGAAGAACGACGTAGGGCGTGGCATGACATCACCGCCCTTGGACAGCACACACGGTCGAATGACGTCGGGCGTGGCATGACATCACCGCCCTTGGACAGCAAAGACAATCGGCAACGTCGGGCGTGGCATGACTTCACCTCCATAAGACAGCACACGGTCAAACAACGTCAGGCATGGCATGACATCACCGCCCTTGGGCAGCACACACGGTCAGACTACGTCAGGCGTGGCATGACATCACCGCCTTTGTACAGCACACACGGTCGAACGTTGTCGAGCGTGGCATTCCATTATCGCCTTTGGGCAGCACACAAGGCGAACTACGTCGGGCGTGGCATGCCATCATCGCCTTTGGGAAGGACACACGGTCGAACGACGTTGGGCGTGGCATGCCAGCATCACCTTTGGGCAGCACAAGGTCGAAAGACGTCGGGCGTGGCATGACATCACCTCCTTTGGACAGCGCACACGGTCGAACGACATCGGGCGTGACATGCCATCACCGCCTTTGGAATGCACACGCGGTCGAACGATGTCAGGCGTGGCATGCCATCATCACCTTTGGGCAGCACAAACGGTCGGACGGCGTCGGGCGTTGCATGCCATCATCGCCCTTGGACGGTAAACACGGTCGAATGACGTCGGGTGTGGCATGCATCACCGCCTTTGGGCAGCACACACAGTCGAACACCGTCGGGCATGGCATTCAATCATGGCCCTTGGATAGCACACACGGTCGAACGACGTTGGGCGTGGCATGCCATCATAGCTCTTAAACGGAAAACAAGGTTGAACGACATCAGGCGTGGCGTACCATCATCGCCTTTGGACTAGCTGACACGGTCGAATGACGTCAAGTGCAGGCATTCCAATATCGCCTTTGGGCACACATACAGTGGAACGACATCGAGCGTGGCATGCCATTATCTCCGTTAGGCAGCACAAACGGTCGAACGACGTCGGGCGTGGCATGACATCACCGCCCTAGGATTGCATGTACGGTCGGACGACGTCGGGCGTGGCATGGCATCACCACCCTTGGACAGCACACACGGTCGAAGGACGTCGGGTGTGGTAAGACATTACCGCCCTTGGACGGCACGCACGGTCGAACGACGTCGGGCATGGCATGGCATCACCACCATTGGACAACACAGACAATCGGCAATGTCGGGCGTGGCATGACATCACCGCCACAGGACAGCACAAACGGTCGTATGACGTCTGGCGTGGCATGCAATCACCGCCCTTGGACATCACACACGGTCGGATGACGTCGAGCTTGGCATGCCATCACCGCCCTTCTACAACACACATGGTAGGACGACGTCAGGCGTGGCATGACCTCACCGCCCTTGGGCCGCACCCACGGTCGGACTACGTCGGGCGTGGCATGACATCACCACCTTTGGATAGCACACACGGTCTAACGACGTCGGGCGTGGCATGACATCACCACCTTTGGATAGCACACACGGTCTAACGATGTCGGGCGTGGCATGCTATCATCGCCTTTGGGCAGCACACACGATCGAATGACGTCGGGCGTGGCATTCCATCATATCCCTTGGACGGCAAACACGGTCGAACGACGTCAGGCGTGACATGCCATCACCGCCTTTGGACAACACACACGGTCGAACGTCATCAGGCGTGGCATACCATCATCGCCTTTGGGCAGCACACACGGTCGAACGACGTTGGGCGTGGCATGATATCACCGCCTTTGGACAGCACACACGGTCGAACGTCATCAGGCGTGGCATGCCATCATCGCCTTTAGGCAGCACACACAGTCGAAAAACGTTGGGCGTGGCATGACATCACCGCCTTTGGACAGCACATACGGTCAAACGACGGCGGCCATGACATGCCAACACCGCCTTTGGAAAGCACACACGGTCGAACAATGTCTGGCGTGGCATGCCATTATTGCCTTTGTTCAGCACAAACGGTCGAACGATGTCAGGCGTGGCATGACATCACCGCCCTAGGACTGCACGCACGGTCGGACGATGTCCGACGTGGCATGACATCCCATCCCTTGGATAGCACATACGGTCGAACAACGTCGGGCCTTGCATGACATCACTGCCCTTGGACGGCACGCACGGTCGAACGACGTCGGGCGTGGCATGACATCACCACCCTTGGACGTCACACAGGTCGAACGTCGTTGGGCGTGGCATGACATTATCTCCTTTGGGCAGCACACACGATCGAATGACGTCGGGTGTGGCATGACATCACCGCATTTGGGCAGTACACATGATCAAACAATGTCCGGCGTGACATGCCATCACCGCCTTTGGACAGCACACACGGTCAAATGACGTCAAGCGTGGCATGCCATCATCACCTTTGGGCAGCACACACGGTCGAACTACGTCGGGCGTGGCATGCCATCATCGCCTTTGGGAAGCACAAACGGTCGAACGACGTCGGGCGTGGCATGCCAACATCACCTTTGGGCGACACACGGTCGAACGACGACGGGCGTGGCATGCCAACATCGCCTTTGGGCAGCACACAAGGTTGAAAGACGTCGAGTGTGGCATGACATCACCTCCTTTGGACAGCGCACACGGTCGAACAACGTCGGGCGCGACATGCCATCACCGCCTTTGGAAAGCACACACGACCGAATGACGTCTTGTGTGGCATGCCATTATCACCTTTGGGCAGCACAAACAGTCGGATGGTGTCGGGCTTGGCATGCCATCATAGCCCTTGAACGGCAAACAAGGTCGAACGACGTCGGGTGTGGCATGCATCATCGCCTTTGGGCAGCACACACGGTCGAACGACGTCGGGCGTGGCATGCCATCATGGCCCTTGGATAGCACACACGGTCGACAACATCGGGCGTTGCATGCCATCATAACCCATAAACGGCAAACAAGGTTGAACGACGTCGAGCATGGCATACATTATCGCCTTTGGACTAGTTGACACAGTTGGACGGCATAAGGCGTGGCATACCATCATCGCCCTTGGACGGGAAACACGGTCGAACGACGTAGAGCGTGGCATGCAATCACAGCCTTGGGACAGCACACACGGTCAGACGATGTCGGGCGTGGCATGCTATCATCGCCTTTGGGTAGCACAAACGGTCATACGACGTTGGGCGTGGCATACCATCACCGCCATTGGATAGCACACAAGGTCGGATGACGTCTGGCGTGGCATGCCATCGCCGCCCTTGGAATGCACACACAGTAGGACGACGTGGGGCATGGCATGAGATCTCTGCTCTAAGACAGCAAACACGGTCGAACGACGTCAGGGGTGGCATGACATCACCGCCCTTGGACTACACACACGGTCGGACGATATCAGGCGTGGCATGGATCACCGCCCTTGGACAGCACACACGGTCGGCAACATCAGGCGTGGGATGACATCACCGCCCTTGGACAGCACACACGGTCGAACGACGTCGGGCGTGGAATGAAATCACCGCCCTTGGGCAGCACACACAGTCGGACAACGTTGGGTTTGGCATGCCATCATCGCCTATTGGCAGCACAGATTGTCAAACGACGTCGGGCGTGGCATGCCATCATCGCCTTTGGGCAGCACAAACGGTCGAACGACGTTGGCCGTGGCATCCCATTATCGCCTTTGGACTAGCTCACACAGTCGGACGGCGTCGGGCGTGGCATGCAATCATCTCCGTTGGATGGAAAACACGGTCGAACGCCGTTGGGCGTGGCATGATATCACCACCTTTGTACAGCACACACGATTGAACGACGTCGGGCGTGGCATGAGATCACCGCCCTTGGACTGCACGAACAGTCGGACGACATCGATCGTGGCATGACATCACTGCCCTTGGACGTGAAAAACGATCGAACGACGTCGGGCGTGGCATGCCAACGCCGCCTTTGGATAGCACACACGGTCGAACGACGTCGGGCTTGGCATACAATCATCGCCTTTGGGCAGCACATACGGTCGAACGACGTCGGGCGTGGCATGCCGTCATGGCCCTTCGATAGCACACACGGTCGAACGATGTCGGGCGTGGCATCCTATCATAGCCCTTGAACGGCAAACAAGGTTGAACGACGTTGGGCATGGCATACCATCATCGCCTTTGGACTAGCTGACATAGTTGGACGACGTTAGGCGTGGCATGCCATCATCGCCCTTGGACGGGAAAAATGGTCGAACGACGTAGAGCGTGGAATGCCATAACCGCCTTGGGACAGCACACACGGTCAGACGACGTCGGGCGTGAGATGCTATCATTGCCTTTGGGCAGCACAGACGGTCGGACGACGTCGAGCGTGGCATGCCATCACAACCCTTGGACAGCAGACAAGGTCGGATGACATCTGGCGTGGCATGCCATCGCCGCCCTTGGACAGCACACACGGTAGGACGACGTGGGGCGTGGCTTGAGATCACCCCTCTTGGACTGCACGCATGGTCAGACGTGGCATGACATCACTTCCCTTGGACAGCACACACGGTCGAACGACGTCAGGCGTGGCATGACATCACCGCCCTTGGACTACACGCACAGTTGGACAACGTCAAGCGTGGCATGACATCAACGCCCTTGGACAGCACACAAGGTCAGAACGACGTCGGGCATGGCATGCCATCATCGCCTTTGGGCAGCACACACAGTCGAACGACGTCAGGCGTGGCAAGCCATCATGGACCTTGGACAACACACACGGTCGAACGACGTCAGGCGTGGCATGCCATTATAGACCTTGGACGGCAAACAGGGTCGAACGACATCAGGCGTGGCATGCCATCATCGCTTTTAAACTAGCTGACACAGTCGAACGGCGTCGGGCGTGGCATGCCATCATCGCCCTAGGACGGCAAACACCATCGAACGACGTCGGGGGTGGCATGCCATCACCGCCTTTGGTCAAGACACACAGTCGGACGACGTCGGGCGTGGCATGCCATCGTCTCATTTGGGCAGCATAGACGGTCGGATGGCGTCGGGTGTGGCATGCCATCATCGCCCTTGGACAGCACAAACGGTCGGCTGTCGTCGGGCGTGACATGCCATAATAGCCCTTGGACATCACACACGGTCGGCAACGTCGGGCGAGGCATTAAATCACCGCCCTTGGACAGCACACACGGTCGAACGGCGTCTAGCATGGCATGACATCACCACCCTTGGACTGCACGGACAATCGGACGACGTCGGGCGTTGCATGACATCACCGCCCTTGGACAACACACAGCCGGCAATGTCGTGCGTGGCATCACATCACCACCCTAGGACAATACACACGGTCGTCAACGTCGGGCGTGGCATGACATCACCTCCCTTAGACAGCACAAACGGTCGGACGACGTCGGGCGTGGCATGACATCCCCCCCTTGGACAGCACACACGGTCGAACAATGTCGGGCGTGGCATGACATCACCGCCATTGGACTGCACGCATGGTTAGACGACGTTGTTCGTGGCATGACAACACCGCCCTTGGACAGCAGACACGGTCGATCGACATCGGGCGTGGCATGACCTCACAGCCCTTTGGCAGCACACACGGTCGGTCTACGTCGGGCGTGGCATGCCATCATCGCGTTGGGCAGCACACACGGTCGAACGACGTCGGGCGTGGCATGCCATCATCGCGTTGAGGCAGTACACATGGTCGAACGACGTCAGGCGTGACATGCGATCATCGCCTTAAGGCAGCACAAACGATCAAACGACGTCAGGCGTGGCATGACATCACTGCCCTTGGACTGCACGCACTGTCAGCAACGTGGAGCGTGGCATGACATCACCGCCCTTGGACAGCACACACGGTCGATAACGTCGGGCATGGCATGGCATCACCACTCTTTGACTGAACACACTGTCGGCAACGTCGGGCGTGGCAGGCCATCACCATTGGGCAGCACACACGGTTAAACGCCTTCGGGTGTGGCATGCCATCATCGCCTTTGGGCAGCACACACGGTCGAATGACGTCAGGCATGACATGAAATCAACGCCTTTGGAAAGCACACATGATCGAACGATTTCGGGCGTGGCATGCCATCAACGCCTTTGGGTAGCATATACGATCGAATGACGTCGGGCAAGGCATGCCATCACAGCCCTTGGACAGCACACACGGTCGAACGACATCGAGTGTGGCATTCCATCATGGACCTTTGACAACACACACAGCCGAACAACGTCGGGCGTGGCATGCCTTCATAGACCTTGGACGGCAAAAAGGGTCGAACAACATTGGGCGTGGCATGCCATCATCGCTTTTAAACGAGCAGACACAGTCGGACGGCGTCGGGCGTGGTATGCCATCATCTCCCTTAAACGGCAAACACAGTCAAACGATGTCGGGGGTGGCATGCCATCACCGCCTTTGGAGAACACACACAGTCGGACGACGTCGGGCGTGGCATGCCATCATCTCCTTTGGGCAGCACTGACGGTCGGACGGCTTCGGGCGTGGCATGCCATCATCGCCTTTGGAAAGCACACACGGTCGGCAATGTCGGGAGTGGCATTACATCACCGCCCTTGGAAAACACACACGGTCGAACGACGTCTGGCATGGCATGACATCACCGCCCTTGGACTGCACACACGATCAGAAGACATCGAGCATGGCATAACATCACCGCCCTTGGATAACAAACACGGTCTTTAACGTCGGGCGTAGCATGACATCACCGCCCTTGGACAGCACACACGGTCAGACGATGTTGGGCATGGCTTGACATCACCGCCCTTGGACAGAACACACGGTCGAACGATGTCGGGCGTAGCATGACATCACCGCCCTTGGACTGCATGTACGGTCGGATGACGTCGGGCGTGGCATGACATCACTGCCCTTGGACAGCACACACGGTCGGACTTTGTCGGGTGTGGCATGACATCACCACCTTTGGACAACACACACGGTCGACCGACGTCGGGCGTGGCATGCCATCATCGCCTTTGGGCAGCACACACAATCGAACGACGTCGGGCGTGGCATGACATCACCGCCTTTGGACAACACACACAGTGTGGACAGCACACACGGTCGAATGATGTCATGTGTGGCATGCCATCATCGTCTTAAGACAACACAAATGGTCAAAAGACGTCAGGCGTGGCATGACATCACCGCCTTGGGGCAGGAACACACAGTCGAACGACGTCGAGCGTGGCATGCCATCATCGCCTTAAGGAAGAACAAACGGAACGTCGAGCGTGGCATGACATCACCGCGTTTGGACTGCTCGCACGGTCGGCAACATCGGGCGTGGCATGACATCACCGCCTTTGGACAGCACACACGGTCGAACGACGTCGGGCGTGACATGACATCACCGCCTTTAGACAACACACGCGGTGGAGCGACTTCGGGCGTGGCATGCCATCATTACCTTTGGACTAGCTGACACAGTCGGACGGCGTCGGGTGTGGCATGACATCGTCGCCCTTGGACGGGAAACACGGTCGAACGACGTAGAGCGTGGCATGTAATCAATGCCTAGGGACAGCACACACGGAAGGACGACGTTGGGTGTGTCATGCTATCATCGCCTTTGGGCAGCACAGACGATCAGACGACGTCGGGCGTGGCATGCCATCACCACCCTTAGATAGCACACGTGGTCGAATGACATTGAGCGTGGCATGCCATCACCGTCCTTGGAAAGCACACACAGTAGAACTAGGTCGGGCGTGGCATGACATCACCGCCTTTTGATAGCACACACGGTCGAACGACGTCGGGCGTGGCATGCCATCATCGCCTTTGGGCAGCACACACGGTCAAACGACGTCGGGCGTGGCATGCCATCATAGCCTATTGTCACGATCCGCCTGATACCCAGGCAGATCGCGACCCGTCTAGGCAGCCAACAGCCTGTGCAAGGGGACAGACAGCCCAAAAATGGCCAGCAGGCAAAGGGGCATGCGTCCAAGCAGGCAGCAGACAAAAGGTCAGGCGTTTCAGCTGTTACAAGCAGCTACAGCCGTTACAGGCAGTTACAGCCGTTGATGGCAGTTTCAGCTATTACAGTTGTTTCTGCATGTGAAAGGGCGGCAGTTTCAAGCCTTGGAGAGGCTTGTTCAAGGCCTTTAGGTGTGGGGAAGACTAGGAGCAGCTAGGAGTCCCTTTTTGGAAGACTTAGAAGCATGTCTTGTGGGCATGGACTTAGGGGCTTGTATATAGTGTAGCATTTATTTACTCTTAGTGTTTAGAGTAGTATAAATAGGTAGTCATTGTATTTGTAATACATCAACCAACATTTGAATACAAGTCTTTCTTCCAAAATAGTCTTTTGTCTTTCCTTTAATTTCTCTTAGCGATCCTAGTAGTGAAAGGCTTACTTGATTTTGCGAGATCGTGAAAGAATCGTGAGCAAACCATCAAGTGCCGCACGGAGTATTGTCCAGATCAAAAGTTTGTGACAATTGGTATTAGAGAAGGTTCATCGTAAGAGAATGACGAACGAAGGAGAAGGCGCTAGCAGCACCCCCAACGTCCGCACTGATGGTGGCAAGAAGAACAAGAAAGGGAAGAAGCAGCAGACGGGTAATGAACCCAATCTGCCCGGACTTCCCCCAAGTGTTCCTCCACCAAGTGTTCCTACCCCAAGCGAAGGGAAGACATCTCTCCCTTCCCATATTGTCGATGGAAGTGACTAAGACACCGGCGAGGAGATCGTGGACGTTACTATCGGACAGGAGTGGATTGCAAGGGTAGAAAAGGTAAGGCAAGCCGTTGAGATCATAGGCCACCGCTTGAACGGAACGGACAAAAATCTTAAAGCTCTTGAAGAGTACTCCCTTGAGGAAGTTGACAGCGTCCGGAAGGAGGTTGAGACACGCCAGCGAGCCGAGTTCGAGACAAAGGAGGCCATTACTTCCTTAGAGTTTAGGCTTAGGGAAGCATTTGGCGCAGTTGAGTCGCTTAAGGCCGAAGTGGCAGAACTCAAGGAAGAGAGAGAGGTTGGTGGATCCTCATCACATGACCGGAAAAGGGAAGCCAGAGTTGAGGCGCCCAAGCCATCTGTCTTCAAAGGCGTCCGTGACGCGCAAGCCGTGGATAATTTCCTTTGGCACTTGGAAAATTATTTCAAGTGTACGCGGGTTCGTAGTGATGTGAAAAAGATCAACACGGCTGTGTTGTATCTTTTAGAGTTGGCCATGCTATGGTGGAAGCATAAAGAGTCTGACATCGCAAAGGGGACATTCGCGTTGAACACATGGGAGCAGTTTTGTGTGCAGTTCAAGAAGGCGTTCCTCCCTAGCAACGTTGTCTATGAGGCAAAGCGCAAGATGCGGGAGTTGAGACAGAAGGGCAGCATACGCGTGTATGTGCAGGAGTTTACCACCCTTACATTTCAGATTCCCAACCTCATGGACGACGACGCATTGTTCTACTTCATGGATGGGCTGCAAAATTGGGCAAGAACAGAGTTGGAACGGTGGCAAGTCAGGACTATAGACGACGCTATTCCACAGGTTGAAGCCTTGACAGACTTCAGGCACGAGAAGTCTTTCAGTGCCGATGAGGACAATGAGGTAAGCAGTCATGATGATAGTGGGGAAGACAGTGGCGAAGGTGAGGAGCAAATGCCACAACCCAAAAGGCGTAACACCTACGGGTCCAGCGGCAAGAAGCCCGGAGATCGTGGCAACACGGTAAGGGATTCCTAGGATGGTTGCTTTATATGCAAAGGGCCGCATGGTTACAAAAGATGCCCTGAACTCAAAAGTCTTGGTGCTATCCTTCGTGAGCGGAAGGAAGAGAAGGCCCAAGAGGAAGTCGGGGAGACTAAGCAATTGGGCGTGGTAAGCCTATGCGGAGCTGCGATTGAACAACCATCGACGAGGCCAAGGCAAGATAAGCCAAGGCAAGCAGAGTCGAAGCATGCTGAGAAGGGACTTGCGAAGTCTAAGGCGTGGGCTCAAACGGTCACGATCAATGGGAATATTGCTCGTGCTTTGGTCGACACCGGTGCGGAGGTCAATGTTATGACCAAGACGGCAGCAAAGAGGTTGGGGTTGCGATATACTGCAAGCAATGCCCAAATCAGAACTGTCAACGCATTACCGACTCCTATAGTTGGAGTTGCGCACGGGGTGAACATCACGGTAGGCGATTGGCAAGGGAAAACCAAGTTCATCGTCGCCCCCATCAATATGTTTGAAGTTATTCTTGGGCAGAAGTTCTTCCAGCAGCGCCATGCAGTAATCGATCCTCATCTCCAAAAATTGACAATCATGGAGAAAGGAAGGGAATATACAGTTCCCATGGTGAAGGCGCAGGCAACGGAGGGACAGGCTAGACTGACAACCATGAAGCTCGAGAGGGTTGATTTAAGAAGAAGGTTAACACCAGCAGCGACCATTGCAAGTTCGAGAGAAGACAATGGTGCTGGAAACACCTTGCTACCGCGCAGGAAGAGGTTCCGAGTAGCTAGAATTGAAAGATGCCGCCGGAGCACTTGCCTCCGTTGAAGGAGGAAGTTCGGAAGATCGCGTCGAGAAAGGTCGGGAAATCGATGAAGAGGCTGCTCGAAGGGATTGATCGAGTACGCGAGTTGATGGTCGCCCGGCAGAAATCAACGCTGATACGGACGCAATGCGATGCGGTCGTCGCATCATCAAGTGGGGGAGTTTGTCACGACCCGCATGATACCCAGGCAGATCGCGAGCCGTCTAGGCAGCCAGCAGCCTGTGCAAGGGGACAGACAGCCCAAAAACGGCTAGCAGGCAAAGGGGCAGGCGTCCAAGCAGGCAGAAGACAAAGGGTCAGGCGTTTCAGCTGTTACAAGCAGTTACAGCCGTTACAGGCAGTTACAGCCATTACAGGCAGTTACAGCCGTTTCAGCCAGTTTCAGCCGTTACAGTCATTTCTGCAGGTGAAGGGGCGGCAGTTTCAAGCCTTGGAGAGGCTTGTTCAAGGCCTCTAGGCGTGGGGCAGACTAGGAGCAACTAGGAGTCTCTTTTTGGAAGACTTAGAAGCATGTCTTGTGGGCATGGAATTAGGGGCTTGTATATAGTGTAGCATTTATTTATTCTTAGTGTTTAGAGTAGTATAAATAGGTAGTCATTGTATTTGTAATACATCAACAAACATTTGTATACAAGTCTTTCTTCCAAAACAGTCTTTTGTCTTTCCTTCAGTTTCTCTTAGCGATCCAAGTAGTGAAAGGCTTACTTGAGTTTGCGAGATCGTGAAAGAATCGTGAGCACCGTCAAGTGCCGCACGGAGTATTGTCCAGATCGAAAAGTCTATGACACTATGGACGGCAAACACGGTTGAACGACGTCAGGCGTGACATGCCAACACCGCCTTTGGACAGCAGACACTGTCGAACGACGTCAGGTAGGGCATGCTATCATCGTCTTTGGGCCGCACACACGGTCGAAAGACGTCGGGTGTGGCATGACATCACCACCCTTGGACGTCACACACGGTCGAACATCGTTGGGCGTGGCATTCCATCTTCGCCTTTGGGCAGCACACACGATCGAATGACGTCGGGCGTGGCATGACATCACCGTATTTGGGCAGCACACACGGTCAAACAACGTCGAGCGTGACATGCCATCACCGCCTTTGGATAGCACACACGGTCGAATGACGTCGGGCGTGGCATGCCATCATCACCTTCGGGAAGCACACACGATCGAACTACGTCGGGCGTGGCAATGCCATCATCGCCTTTGGGAAGCACAAACGGTCGAACGACGTCCGGGCGTGGCATGCCAACATCACCTTTGGGCAGCACACACGATCGAACGACGTCGGGTGTGGCATGCCAGCATCGCCTTTAGGCAGCACACACGGTCGAAAGACGTCGAGCGTGGCATGACATCACCTCCTTTGGACAGCGCACACGATCGAACAACGTCGGGCGCGACATGCCATCATCGCCTTTGGAAAGCACACACGATCGAACGACGTCGGGCGTGGCATGCCATCATCACCTTTGGGCAGCACAAACAGTCGGATGGCATCGCGCGTGGCATGCCATTATCTCCTTTAGGCAGCACAAATGGTCAAACGATGTCGGGCGTGGCATGACATATACCGCCCTAGGACTGCACGCACAGTCGGACGACGTCGGGCGTGGCATGACATCACTGCCCTTGGACAACACACATGGTCGAACGACGTCGGGCGTGGCATGACATCACCGCCCTTGGACGGCATGCACGGTCGAACGACGTCAGGCGTCGCATAACATCACCACCCTTGGACAGAACAGAAAATCGGCAACGTCGGGCGTGGCATGACATCACCGCCATAGGACAGCACACGGTCGGACGACGTCGGGCATGGCATGACATCCCCGCCATAGGGCAGCACACACAGTCAGACTACGTCAAGCGTGGCATGACATCACCGCCTTTGTACAGCACACACGGTCGAACGACGTCGGGCGTGGCATGCCATCATCGCCTTTGGGCAGCACACACGGTCGAACGACGTCGGGCGGGGCATGTCATAATAGCCCATGGACGACAAACACGGTCGAACGACGTCAGGCGTGACATGCCATCACCGTCTTTGGACAGCACACACGGTCGAACGACGTCGGGCGTGGCATGCCATCTTGCCTTTGGGAAGCGCACACGGTCGAATGACATTGGGCGTGGTATGGCATCACCGCCTTTGGGCAGCACACACGGTCAAACGCCATCGGGCGTGACATGCCATCACCGCCTTTAGACAGCACACACGGTCGAACGAATTCGGGCGTGGCATGCCATCATAGCCCTTGAATGGCAAACAAGGTTGAATGACGTCAGGCTTGGCATGCCATCATCGCCTTTGGACTAGCTGACACAGTCGGACGGCGTCAGGCGTGGTATCCCATCATCGCCCTTGGACGGGAAACACCGTCGAACGACGTAGAGTGTGGCATGCCGTCAACGGCTAAGGACAACACACAAGAAAGGACGACGCCGGGCGTGGCATGCTATCATCTCCTTTGGACAGCACAGACGGTCAGACGATGTCGGTCGTGGCATGCCATCACCGCCCTTAGACAGCACACATTGTCGGATGACGTCGGGCATGGCATGCCATCACCGCCCTTGGACAGCATACACGGTAGGACGACATCGGGCGTGGTATGACAATGCTAAAAAGTTATAACATTTTTTAAAACATCTAAGCAGCCTACTAAATTATTACGATTTGATTTTAACATTCAAAAATTAATGGAATCTAGTTTTTTATTTTTTATTTTTTAGTTTTTTAGACTTATTAACAAAAGCGTCAAGCAAATTAAAAATTGGTTAGATTATAACACCTACAAACAATGATTCTAGGTGGTTAAAGACAAACCTATAGGCATGATTTCTAAAAAAAATTTACAATGAACAAGTAGGCATGTAAATCCCCCTCCCCTAGACGATCCCCCAAATAAATTTATATATATGATCTTTAGAGTTACAAATGTTACAACAATCGAATAAATAAAATAAGAAGAAAAAAAATAATATATATATATATATATAGAGAGAGAGAGAGAGAGATTCAAATAAACAAATAAATATTTCATCGTGGTTAATCTTCAACTTGAACTTCAAGTTTGAAACCTGTCAAAGCAATCAAATAACTACACAAGTAATCACATTTATTTGTCAAGGTGAGACAATAAGCAATTGTTTAATGACGAATTCTATATATAAAAAAAACAATAGCTTACACAAATGTGTGAATGTAAAGATAGTGTAAATGTTAAGAATACTAACCAGTCAAGCAAAACAAATTGATTAACTTTTACTCGAACAAAGTAGCAAAATAGCGAAAAAGAACACTTGAATAATTACCGGAATCTTAATGTATTGTTAGAGTAGCAAGAGAGCAATGAGAGAAGGAAGAGTGATGAGAGAACTTGTGATTGAGAGTGAATGAGTGTACCCGTTGATGAAGGGAGGGGTCTTATTTATATAGCAAGGAGGAGGAAACAAATAAGGAAAAGAAATACTTAAAGGAATCAATTAAATATATTGTTTTCCTTATTATAAAAGAGGACCAAATCTGAATATTTTAAAATAATTTATTACCATAATAAAAACAAGTAAGGAATCAGTATGTTTATTCATAAGGAAAAATAGATCAATTAAACTTATTTTCCTTAACTAGTAGAGAATAAAATCAGTACAATCCTTTTTACCTTAATTAAATATCACTTTTCTAAAAATATAACAACCAAGAATATATTTGAAGTCAATCAAGGTAAAATAAAATAGTCAATTAAAAATGACAATAATATTTTAAAAGATATAAGAAATCTGCAACTACTATTGAAAATTACAAGACTTATCATAACAAATAATAATCAAAGTGAAACCAATATATACTTAGCATGTCAATACCCAAATCACATTTAGCAGACTTAATGGGAGGCAGGAACTGATTATCATAACATATTGTTTTCAACACGGCTAAAACACATGTACTTTGCGAATTTTCAAGAAAAAAATCAACAAGAACAGTCCATAGGATCAAGCAAATCACAATATATTTTCATACTCATAGCAAAATATTTCTGAAACATGCATAACATTAGGGGAATTAAACATCTAAATAAAAAACTAAAACAGAAACTAACCCAGACGGATCTGTTTAAATTCATCTTAAAATCAGCCGCAATATATTGAGATATTAATAGAATCTACGCCATTCATTAGCTGAACTTGCTGGCCTGAAACAAAGGAAAAACAAGGCTCGCCGGAGTCTGCTGTTGCTGCTGTCTCGTCGAGATGCTGCTGCCGGTTTTCCCTGCAAAAGGAGTAGAGAAAGGGGAAGAGGAAGGGGAAAAAGAAGAGACAGGAGGGGAGAGAGGAGAAGGGGAGAGAAAGAGGGAGAAGCGGGGCCAACGGGAGAGAAAGAGAAAGGGAGAAGAGGTGGCCAGCGGTTGACTTCGCCGGAGCTGCCACTGGTCGCTTGACTTCGTCGGAGAGGAGAAGGGGAGAGAAGGAAAGAGGGAAGAGAGGAGAGAAAGAAAAGATGGAGGCGGGGAGAGGGAGAAGGACGGGAAGGGAGGCGGCTGGAGAGGGGTGGCGACAGAGGGGCGTTGCCACCTCTGGATGATGGCCTCGCCATCCAGAAAAAGGAAGAAGGAGGAGCGGCGCTGGAGAGAGAGAGAAAGAGTGTGGCGGCTGCCAAGGAGAGGGGGAGAAGAATGGGTTAGAATTTTAGGTTTTGGGGTCTTTTGGTGTTGAGAAAATAATAGATTTAATCACAACCGTTGATCTAATTTGAAACGAGGGTCTAGGATTCAATTAATAAAATAGATGGATGAGATTAAAAGTTGAGATGTATTGAAATCAGATTGGATTGCATATGGAATGGCTACAATTGCAATTAAAATGGCTAGAATTGAAATGAGAGAGAGGCTATGATTGTAATAAAAACTTAATTGGAGTAGCTAGAATTGAAAGAAGTTACGATAGAATAGGCTAGAATTTAAAATTTAAGGAAAGTGTAGGACTTACTATTTAATTAAAATACTACATATATTAAAATATTTTTATATAATTGAAAATCAATTAAATTTTTACATTTGAAGTTCATTAATAATTTTAAAATATTTTAATGATATTTACGATAACTTTATAAAGTAAAACATACTGAAACATATAATTTTCAAGCAAAGTCGGCTAAAAAATTCTAAAATTTATAATACATATTTAATCGAATAGTATTCCTAAAATGGTCAAAGGTCGGTAAAAATTGGGTGTCAACAGACAGCACACGGTCAGACGACGTCGGGCACGGCATGACATCAACGCCCTTGGGCAGCACACACGGTCGGATACGTCAGGCGTGGCATTACATCACCGCCTTTGGACAGCACACACGGTCGAACGACGTCGAGCGTGGCATTCCATTATCGCCTTAGGGCAGCACACACGGTCGAACTATGTCAGGCGTGGCATGCCATCATCGCCTTTGGGAAGCACAAACGGTCGAACGACGTCGGGCGTGGCATGCCAACATCCCCTTTGGGCAGCACACACGGTCGAACGACGTCGGGCGTGGCATGACAGCATCGCCTTTGGGCAGCACACACGATCGAAAGACGTCGGGCGTGGCATGACATCACCTCCTTTGGACAGCGCACACGGTTGAATGACGTCGGGCGCGTCATGCCATCACCGCCTTTGGAAAGCACACACGGTCGAACGACGTCAGGCGTGGCATTCCATCATCACCTTTAGGCAGCAGAAACGGTCGTACGGCGTCGGGCGTGGCATGCCATCATCGCCCTTGGACGGCAAACACGATAGAACGACGTCGGGTGTGGCATGCATCATCGCCTTTGGGCAGCACACACGGTCGAACGACATCGAGCATGACATGACATCACCGCCTTTGGACAGCACACACGCTCGAACGACATCGGGCGTGGCATGCCATCATCGCCTTTGGGCAGCACATATGGTCGAACGACGTCGGGCAAGGCATGCCATCATAGCCCTTGGACAGCACACACGGTCGAACGACATCGGGTGTGGCATTCCATCATTGACCTTGGACAACACACAGGGTCGAACAACGTCGGGTGTGGCATGCCAGCATAGCCCTTAGACGGCAAACAGGGTCAAACAACGTTGGGCGTGGCATGCCATCATCGCTTTTAAACTAGCAGACACAGTCGGACGGCGTCGGGCGCGGCATGCCATCATCTCCCTTGGATGGCAAACACAGTCGAACGACGTCGGGGGTGGCATGCCATCACCGCCTTTGGACAGCACATACAGTCGGACGATGCTGGGCGTGACATGCCATCATCTCCTTTGGGCAGCACAGACGGTTGGACACCTTCGGGTGTGGCATGCCATAATCGCCCTTGGACAGCACAAACTATCGGCCATCACCCGGCATGGCATTACATCACCGCCCTTGGACAGCACACACGGTCGAACGACATCTTCCATGGCATGACATCACCGCCCTTGGACTGCACGCACGATCATACGAATTTGGGCGTGGCATGACATCACCACCCTTGGAAAGCACACAGCTGGCAACATCGAGCGTGGCATGACATCACCGCCCTTAGACAACACACACGGTCGTTAACGTCAGGCGTGGCATGACATCACTGCCCTTGGACAGCACACACGGTCGGACGACATCGAGCGTGGCATGACATCACCGCCATTGGACATAACACATGGGCGAACAATGTCGGGCGTGGCATGACATCACCGCCCTTGGACTGCACGTACGATCGGACGATATCGGGTGTGGCATGACATCACGGCCCTTGGACAGCACACACGGTCGGACTTTGTCGGGAGTGGAAAGACATCACTGCCTTTGGGCAACACACACGGTCGACCGACGTCGGGCGTGGCATGCCATCATCGCCTTTGGGCAGCACACACAGTTGAACGACGTCGGGCGTGGCATGACATCACCGCTTTTGGACAGCACACACAGGGGAACGACGTCGAGCGTGACATGCCATCACCGCCTTTGGACAGCACACACGGTCGAACGATGTCGGGCGTGGCATGCCATCATCGCCTTAAGGCAGCACAAATGGTCAAACGACATCAGGAGTGGCAGGACATCACCGCCACACACGGTCTAATGACGTCAGGCATGGCATGACATCACCGCCTTGGGTTAGGCACACACGGTTGAACGACGTCAAGCGTGGCATGCCATTATCGCCTTAAGGCAGAACAAACGGTCAAACGACGTCGGGCGTGGCATGACATCATCGCCCTTGGACTGCTTGCACGGTCGGCAACGTCGGGCGTGACATGACATCACCTCCTTTGGAGAGCACACACGGTAGAACGACATCATGCGTGAATGACATCACCGCCTTTAGACAACACACACGGTGGAACGACGTCGGGCGTGGCATGCCATCATCACCTTTGGACTAGCTGACACAGTCGGACGTCGTCGGGCTTGGCATGCCATCATCGCCCTTGGACAGGAAACACGGTCGACAACGTAGAGCGTGGCATGCCATCAACGTCTAGGGACAGCACACACGCAAGAACGACGTTGGGCGTATCATGCTATCATTGCCTTTCGGCAGCACAGACGGTCAGACAACGTCGGGCGTGGCATGCCATCACCGCCCTTGGACAGCACACATGGTCGGATGATGTTGGGCGTGGAAAGCCATTACCACCCTTGGACAGCACACACGATAGGACTATGTCGGGTGTGGCATGACATCACCGCCTTTGGACAGCACACACGGTCGAATTACGTCGGTCGTGGCATGCCATCATCGCCTTTGGGCAGCACACACGGTCGAACGACGTCGGGCGTGGCATGCCATCATAGCCTATGGACGGCAAACACGGTCGAACAACGTCAAGTGTGACATGCCATCACCGCCTTTGGACAGCACACACGGTCGAATGACGACAGGTAGGGCATGCCATCATCGCCTTTGGGCCGCACACACGGTCGAAAGACGTCGGGCGTGGCAGGACATCACCGCCTTTGGACAGCACACACAGTCAAACGATGTCGGGCGTGACATGCCATCACCGCCTTTGGACAGCACACACGGTCGAACGACGTCGGGCGTGTAATGCCATCATCTCCTTTGGGCAGCATACACGGTCGAACTACGTCGGGCGTGGCATGCCATCATCACCTTTGGGTAGCACAAATGGTCGAAAGACGTCGGGCGTGGCATGCCATCATCACCTTTGGGTAGCACACACGGTCGAACGACGTTGGGCATGGCATGCCAGCATCGCCTTAAGGCAGCACACACAGTTGAAAGACGTCGGGCGTGGCATGACATCACCGCCTTTGGACAGCACACACGGTCGAACAGCGTTGGGCGTGACATGCCATCACTGCCTTTGGACAGCACACACGATCGAAAAACGTCGGGCGTGACATGCAATCACCGCCATAGGACAGCACACAATCGGACGACGTCGGGTATGGTTTGACATCACCTCCTTTGAACAGCGCACACGGTCGAACGACGTCGAGCGCGACATGCCATCACCGCCTTTGGAAAGCATACACGGTTGAACGATGTCGAACGTGGCATGCCATCATCACTTTTGGGCAGCACAAACAATCAAACGACGTCGGGCGTGGCATGCCATCTTGTCTTTGGGAAGCACACACGGTCGAACGACGTCGTGCGTGGCATGACATCACCGCCCTTGGACGGCACGCACGGTCAAACGATGTCGGGCGTGGAATGACATCACCACCCTTGGACAGCACAGAGAATCGGCAACGTAGGGCATGGCATGACATCACCGCAATAGGACAACACACGGTCAGACGACGTCGGTCATGGCATAACATCACCGCCCTTGGGCAACACACACGGTTGGACTACGTCAGGCGTGACATGACATCACCGCCTTTGTACAGCACACACGGTCGAACGACGTTGGGCGTGGCATGCCATCATCGCCTTTGGGCAGCATACGATGTCGAACGACGTCGGGCGTGGCATGCCATCTTGCCTTTGGGCAGCACACACGGTCAAATGACGTCGGGCGTGACATGCCATCACCGCCTTTAGACAGCACACATGGTCAAACGAAGTCGGGCGTGGCATGCCATCATAGCCCTTGAACGGCAAACAAGGTTGAATAACGTCAGGCGTGGCATGCCATCATCGCCTTTGGACTAGCTGACACAGTCTGACGGCGTTGGGCGTGGCATGACATCATCGCCCTTGGACGAGAAACACGTCGAACGACGTAGAGCGTGGCATGCCATCAACGCCTAAGGATAGCTCACAAGGAAGGACGACGTTGGGCGTGGCATGCTATCATCTCCTTTGGGCAGCAAAGACGGTCGGACGACGTTTTGCGTGGCATGCCGTCACCGCCCTTGGACTGCACACATGGTCGGATGACGTCGGGCGTGGCATGCCATCACTGCCCTTGGACAGCACACACGGTAGGACGATGTCGGGCGTTGCATGACATCGCCGCTTTTGGACAGCACGCATGGTCGGACGACATCGGGCATGGCATGACATCACCGCCCTTGGGCAGCACACACGCTCGGACTTCGTCGAGCATGGCATGACATCACCGCCTTTGGACAGCACACACGGTCGAAAGACGTCAGCCGTGGCATGCCATCATCACCTTTGAGCAGCACACACGGTCGAATGACGTCGGCATGGCATGCCATCATAGCTCATGGACGGCAAACACAGTCGAACGACGTCAGGCGTGACATGCCATCACTGCCTTTGGACAGCACACACGGTCGAACGTCGTCGGGCGTGGCATGCCATCATCGCCTTTGGGCAGCTCACACGGTCGAACGACGTTGGGCGTGGCATTACATCACCGCCTTTGGACAGCACACACGGTCGAACGACGTCGGGCGTGACATGCCAAGATCGCCTTTGGACAGCACACACGGTCGAACGACGTCGAGCGTGGCATTCCATTATCGCCTTTGGGCAGCACACACGGTCGAACGACGTCTGGCGTGGCATGCCATTATTGCCTTTGGGCAGCACAAACGGTCGAACGACGTCAGGCGTGGCATGACATCACCGCCCTAGAACTGCACGCACGGTTGGACGACGTCGGGCGTGGAATGACATCATCGCCCTTCGACAGCACACACGATCGAACGACGTCGGGCCTGGCATTACATCACCGCCTTTGGACACCACGCACGGTCGAACGACGTCAGGCGTGGCATGACATCACCACCCTTAGACGTCACACACGGTCGCACGTCGTTAGGCATCGCATGCCATCATCGCCTTTGGGCAGCACACACGATCGAATGACGTCGGGCGTGGCATGACGTCACCGCATTTTGGCAGCACACACAGTCAAAGAACGTCGGGCGTGACATGCCATCACCGCCTTTGGACAGCACACACGATCAAATGACGTCGGGCGTGGCATGACATCATCCCCTTTGGGCAGCACACATGTTCAAACTACGTCGGGCGTGGCATGCCATCATCTTCTTTTGGGAAGCACAAACGGTCGAACGACGTCGGGCGTGGCATGCCAACATCATCTTTGGGCCGCACACACCGTCGAACGACGTCAGGCGTGGCATATGCCAGCATCGCCTTTGGGCAGCACACACGGTCGAAAGACGTCGAGCGTGGAATGAAATCACCTCCTTTGGACAGCGCATACGGTCGAACAACGTAGAGCGTGGCATGCCATCACCGCCTTGTGACATCACACACGGTTAGACGACGTCGAGCGTGGCATGCTATCATCGCCTTTGGGCTGCACAAACAGTCGGACGACATCGGGTGTGGCATGCCATCACCGCCCTTGGATAGCACACAAGGTCGGATAACGTCTGGCGTGGCATGCCATCGCTGCCCTTGGACTGCACCCACGGTAGGACGACGTGGGGCATGGCATGAGATCACCGCTCTAGGACTGCACGCATGGTCGGGCATGGCATGACATCACCACCATAGAACAGCACTCGATCAGACGACGTCGGGCATGGCATGACATCACCGCCCTTGGGCAGCACACACGGTCGGACTACGTCAGGCGTGGAATGACATGAACGCCTTTGTACAGCACACACGTTCGAACGACGTCGGGCGTGGCATGCCATCATCGCCTTTGGGCAGCACAGACGATAGAACGACGTCGGGCGGGGCATGCCACAATAGCCCATGGACGGCAAACACAATTGAACGACGTCAGGCGTGACATGCCATCACCGCCGTTGGACAGCACACACGGTAAAACGACGTCGGGCGTGGCATGCAATCTTGCCTTTGGGAAGCACACACGGTCGAAATACGTCGGGCGTGGTATGACATCACCGCCTTTGGGCATCACACACGGTCAAATGTCGTCGGGCATGACATGCCATCATCGTCTTTAGACAGCACACACGGTCGAACGAAGTCAGGCGTGGCATGCCATCATAGCCTTTGATCGGCAAACAAGGTTGAATGACGTCAGGCGTGGCATGCCATCATCGCCTTTGGACTAGCTGACACAGTCGGACGTCGTCGGGCGTGGCATGCCATTATCGCCCTAGGACCGGAAACACGGTCGAATGACGTAGATCGTGGCATGCCATCAACGCCTAAGGATAGCACACAAGGAAGGACAACGTCGGGCGTGGCTTGCTATCATCTCCTTTGGGCGGCATAGACGGTCAGACGACGTCGGGCGTGGCATGCCATCACCGCCCTTGGACAGCACACATGGTCGGATGACGGCGAGCGTGGCATGCCATAACCGCCCTTGGACAGCACACACAATAGGATGATGTAGGGCGTAGTATGAGATCACCGCTCTTGGACGGCACGCATGGTCAGACTACGGCGGGCGTGGCATGACATCACCACCTTTGGACAGCACACACGGTAGAATGACGCATGGCATGGCATGACATTATCGCCCTTGAACTGCACGCACGGTAAGACGACATCGGGTGTGGCATGATATCATATCCCTTAGACGGCAAACACGATCGAACGACGTTAGGCGTGACATGTCATCACCGCCTTTGGGCAGCACACACGATTGAATGACGTCGGGCGTGGCATGCCATCATATCCCTTGGATAACAAACACGGTAGAACGACGTTAGGTATGACATGTCATCACCGCCTTTGGACATCACACACGATCGAACGTCGTCGGGCGTGGCATGCTATCATCGCCTTTGGGAAGCACACACGGTCGAACGACGTTGGGCGTGGCATGACATCACCGCCTTTGGACAGCACACACGGTCGAACGACGTTGAGCGTGACATGCCAACATCGCCTTTGGACAAACCACACGGTCGAACGACGTCGAGCGTGGCATTCCATTGTTGCCTTTGGGCAGCACACACAGTCGAAAGACGTCTGGCGTGGCATGCCATTATTGCCTTTGGGCAGCACAAACGGTCGAACGACGTCGGGCGTGGCATGACATCACCGCCCTAGGACTGCACGCACGATCAGACGACGTCGGGCGTGGCATGACATCACCGCCCTAGGACAGCACACACGGTCGAATGACGTCGAGCCTGGCCTGACATCACCGCCCTTGTAGACACGTAATTTTTGACCGAATTTAATTTTAACACTAATATTTAAAGCATAAATAATTTTATCAATATAAATTAAATATATTTTGACTTTTTATTATTTTCATTAATTTTATTTAAAAGATATAAAAATAAACAACATAAATATAATTTTATTTAGAAAAGTTTATTTTGATTGTTAAAAAAAAGGATATATATATATGTGTGTGTGTGTGTGTGTAATAATAAATAATTAAAAAAAAAGGGAAACCACTCCCATTTTCCCCACTTCCCCCATGACCCCCATGTACACACTACACACGTACACTACTACTACTACTATATACATACAATGAAAAAAAAAAAGAAAAGGGAGGATCAGACAACAAAAAGAAAAGAGAAATCAACGAAAAAAAAGAAAGGGACATCAGAAAGGTAAAAAAAAAGAACGAAAGGGAGCAAAAATCAAGGAAAAGAAGGCAACACATACGTAAAAAATATTATTCTCATCTTATTACTTTTTTTGAAAATCACAAACAAAGGTTGAGTTTTGAGGTTCACTTCGTGGTTTCAAGTTCACGGTTCCTTATTCGAATTGTTTTCTTTTGGTAGAATTTTCGCAAGAGGTACCATTTTTTTTTATTATTTTTATATAATTTAATATCATGTTTATACAAGCACTGATTACAATATATTAAAGTTGTCAAATTTCACATGTGGTTAAACCGTTATGTTTTATATGAAGTTTGTTCAAATATTTAATATCAACTTTATGTTTAGATCCTTTATATAGTTTTATTTTGTGTGAAATTGCTATAATAAACCGTAGTTTATTTCATATTAAATAATTCATAGTTTATTTCATGCCTAAGTAAAATTATTGTCTAAGTCTATTCTTATTTTTCATGTTTAATTTTTAATGATAATATGTGTAGTTATTATAATTCTAATGATAATATGTAAAGTTATCCAAATTTTTATATTCGTGTCTTACTAATTTGAATGAATTTTTTATTTGGTTGTGTTTAGAAATGTATTAAATTATATTTTATATTATATTATGTGTCTTGTCTTACATTATTATTTTTAGATTCCATAAAAAATAATAATAATAATAAACTTGTTAGGAGAGGATAATAAATTGAAAGAAAAAAGAAAAAAAGATTAAAAAAATAAAAAAAAATAATAACAAAAAAAATGGAGTAAGGAAAAGAGGTAGAATACGTGAATAAGAAAAGAAAAGAAAAGTAGTGAAGAAGGAATGTTCGAATTAGAAAAAGAATAATAAAAAATAAAAAATAAATATATAATAAAAAGAATGTAAAAAATGTAAACGAGAAAGTAAAAAAAAATACTTTAAAAATGAAAAGATACAAAAAGTATAGTGTTAAAAATATGTGAAATATTTTATTATTATCATGAAAAAAGAAGAAGAAAAATCAATGTAAAAATAAAACAAAAATACAATGAAAGAAAAAAGAGAAATTAAGAAATAAGCAAAATGTTGAAAGAATAATAAAAAATAATAATGTATAAAAACTTGACATGCTTCTAAAATTGGATGGTTTTAAATATGTTAATAAATCAAAGAATGAGGGTAAATACATTTGTCTTAATAATACAATATTCATATATTAGTTTAAGTCATAAATGTCCATGAAGCGACCGTGCTAGAACCACGGACACGAGGGATGCCTAATACCTTCCCCTCGGTCAACAGAATTCCTTACCCGAACTCGTTCGTAGACCAAACAAAGAGTCATTTCCTTTTGATTAGGGATTAAACAAAAAAGGTGACTTGGAACACCATAACTCAATTCCAAGTGGCGACTCTGAAAAAATCAAAATAATCCCTTAATTAATAACGTCACTTATATTGGAAAAACCCTTACGCCGTCGCGCGAAAAAGGGGTGTGACATCTCTGGCGACTCCGCTGGGGACTAACTAGAATTAGAGCTTGTAAACATGGACTTCTACATTGACTCTGTTGTATATTTACGTACTTATCGATTTGTGAATATTGTGTTTAATGACATAATATGTTATTTGTTTGCTTATTTACCCTTTTGATTATATGTGAATTATAATATAATTAACTTTCCTCGCGCATCCATCTGAGTCTTCTGAGATATTTTATTCGGAGATGCGATTATGCTCCCGAGCCATGAGATACCAGAGATGCGGCAACGGTCCTGGGAAGGATTCTATAGTAACACATGTCTTAGGATGGGAAGGACTAACAGTGAGGCCAGAAAGCCCTGCTACTGATAAGTTGTCCATTCTCGACTCGAGTAGTCCGCTCGTTTATGGCCAGTCTAGACACCTTCCCTATTAGATTGTTTACCTAGTAAAACAAGCCTCAACAATGACTATCCCTAATAGGATTCGATTTATCTGCATCATGCATAACGTTGAATTAATGGGGAGCTCGACACGAGGGTCGAGCCTGTCTAGGAGAAGTATCCCTACTTGAAACTATCATGTACATTATTTTGTGTTATTTGTTGTATTACGGAGAAGACTATACAAATGTTGATCGGCTTTAGATGAATGAATTATAATGAAAAATTAATTATAACGAAAAATACCAAATTAAAGTTTTGACGTAACTCTTTTATTAAACACAATTTTTTCTATCAAAATTCATATTTCTTTTACAAATAGAAAAATCTATTATATTTAAAAATAAAAAAAAAAGATTGAAAATTTAATCAACAAAAACTAAAATACAATCGAATATATTAATATTTTTAGTTTTGGAAAAATTTTAAGGGCTATTTATATATATATATATATATATTTTTCTCATTCTTCCTTTAATAAATATTTTATTAAAAAAAAAACAAATAAATAAGAATAAAAATAAAATAAAAAATTTGCTTTTTTTTGTGTGTGTATGACTTTTTCTTATTCTTATTTAAAAAATATATTTTATTATAAAAAAATTTACTTTTTTGTGTGTTTGATTTTTCCGTTATTCTTGTTAAAAAATATATATTTTATTAAGCCTAGTTTGTCACTATCATAATATAGGGAAATATGAATCCATATGGAAAGGGAGATAAGAGACAAAGAGAGGACCAATCACCTCGATTCATGATAGTGGATAAGGCCCCGACACTCTTGAAGACATGGTATGAAAATATGACAAACCATGGACGAGGAATGGTGTTCAAACGCTTGGGATTTCTACGAAGCCTTTTGTATGTTGAGCCACGACGGGATTTGATAGAAGCACTAGTGCATTTTTGGGACCCATTAAGGAATGTATTCCATTTTTTCTGATTGTGAACTCACCCCCACCCTTGAGGAGATAGGGGCATTCATTGGAAAGGGTAAACATCTTCACAAAGAAGAGCCTATGATACCAAAAAATATTAATGGGAGGAGGTTTCTAGGATTACTGCATATAAATGAGAATGATATAGGCGGTTGTCTCAATAATGGATGGGTCCCGTTAGAATTTTTGTACAAAAGATATGGCAAAAGTGATGGATTCGAAGTGTATGGAAATAAACTCCGTAATAATGGGTGTCGTCTGACTTGGGAAGCACACAGTTATGATGCCTTCGTGGTGGCTTTTTTGGGAATCATGGTATTTCCAAAAAAGGGAGGAAAGATTAGCATGAACTTAGCTGCAGCCATTACAGCTTTTGAGAAGAAGCCTAATATCACCCTCGTACCAATGATTCTGGCAGACATCTATCGTGCTTTAACTATTTGGAAGGATGGAAAATACTACTTTGAGGGATGCAATATGTTATTACAACTATGGATGATTGAACACATTCGTCATCACCCATATGCAGTGGACTTTAAAGTAGAATGGTATGATTATATTGGAGGTCACAAAGAAAGAATCAAAGATCATAGTTTTCCGAAAGGTATTGAAGCTTGGAAGCAACACCTCAATAATCTGACTGCTGACAAGATTGTGTGGAATTATCATTGGTTTCCATCGGCCGAGGTGATATACATGTCTACTTTTCGATCGTTCATTGTTCTAATGGGTCTTCGAGGTATCCAACCTTACATGCCACTTAGAGTCATGCGACAACTTGGGCGACGCCAGTTTATACCACCCAATGAAGATATGCGTGAATTCATGTATGAGTTTCATCCCAAGATACCTTTAAGGCAATCAGAGATATTTAAGATTTGGGGGGGATGCATACTCTCAAGTCCCCACGATATGGTGAAGGATCGCACTAGAGGCGAGGTGGACCAAGCATACTTAGATTGGGTTCATGATCAGCCCCTTCCTAAGGTTATGCCAAAAGGGTCAATAAAAGGACCTATAGATCGAGAAGCAGAAATTGAGGTTAAGATTAGGCAAGCTCGCCTCAAAGTCGAAAGAAGCTACAAATCCACTCTGGATATCCTAAGTAATGACCTGAAAAACGCTAAAGAGGAGTTGGCCCAACGTGATGCGATATTCGAAGTTAGAGTTAGAAAACACCGCTCTACCATTCTAACCTTACAAGAAGACTTGGGCATTGCCACAGGCGCCATGGAGCAACAGGAAGAGGAGTATAAGAAAGAAAAGGCCCAACTTATCTGCGCACAGTCTAGGCTCCAAACTCAAGTTAAAGCCTCTATGGAACGAGAAAGAGAAATAGCAAGGCGTTTCAGTGCTTATCAGGCAGACTGTGAGATTGAGAGAGGTCAAAGGATAGCCGAGCGAGATGCACTCCACCTTCAAATTGAAGAGCTCCAAGAACAAAGGGAAAATTTGACGCATGAAGTCAATACCGCTCACCACTGGTTACAGAATTGTTATGACAATATGGATGAAGCTAGAGACCGAATACTGCAACTCAGGGATGAACTCAACAATGTTTATGCTAGATATTTACACCAGAACGATGAGAGGTTGGGCTAACAGGCCCGTGCTTTGTCTCCATATCTACCGAAAGCGTCGGCAAAGATTTATAAGGGCCTTGGAGATGATTGAGATTCGAGGATTCAGTTTCGTTTAGAGTCTATTCTCTTAGTAGTGATTATTTCATTATTATTATTATTATTAGTTTTTTCCCTTTCTTTTCGTTTTGTTATTTTATTTCATTTAGAGTCTATCTAAGTCCTAGGTACTTCTGTTTTTTTGTTTGTTTTATCCAAATCATTGTTTCAAATATTTGAAAATGAATGAAAAAGATTTACTTTCGATCACCTTGTGTGCATATGTCATGCAAAAAAAAGGAAAAAAAAAAGAAAAAAATTATTATTAATATCTTCCTCGAACTACGCAAGATCTGATTCATGGGCCAAACATGATACGTAGGCAACCCAGGGGGTTGGATCCAAATTATTATTATTACTATTATTATTATTATTTTCTTTTCCTTTTTTTTCTTTCTTCTTTCTCTTAAAAAATGATAATCATAATGAGAATAAATAAATAAACAAATAAGTAAATGAATAAGTAATAATAATTAAATATTAAAAAAACTAATGAAGAGAAGAATGCCTAGGTAAGCCGGGATGAAACATGAGGTCCTCCATATTAGAAGTATGTATGTGGATACAATGTGCATAATTTCTTAACACTAATCGGTTTGTTACTCTATTCAGAGAGAGAGAGAGAGAGAGATAGAGAGAGAGAAAGAGAGAGAGACATACTAGCTTAAAGGTGGTTGGTTTGTGGTTAAACTGGCACACATCCTTACAACACAAGATCAAAAGGGAAACAGAAAATGGCCCCCAGAGATGAAAATGAATCGGACAATGATGAGGAGATCCAAAACCAGATGACTTCACAAGAAACAGGGACAACAGAAGAGATAAGGGTGTTAAGACAACAAATGGCAGAGATGTACGAGGCTTGGATGAGTGGACAACCTCCACCATCTTCAATCCGAGACTATTTTAATACAAATATGTCTCACCCTATCCAGGTGTCGACAAGCGATCCGATATATCCCCCTGGATTCGACCCCTATGCTAACACATCCAATGTCGTTGGAACTTCTATGGCACGCCCTTCGAATACGCCTGTAATAAGTAATCCACTCTTTGTGTCAACTGCCCCAACTAACAGCATCCCGCAGCCAACGATGATGCCCAAATCCAACAGCGATCCTCCGCTCAAAGTTCGGCGTGAGCAGAGTTACACTCTTGAAGAGACCATTAAAATTCCAAGTTCTCATCCCCACATTCATCAATATAGTTCCCCTGTTGAAATTGAGAGGATGGTCAAGAATGAGGAACATGAAGAAATGACTAAGAAAATGAAGAGTTTGGAACAGAGTATAAGAGATATGCAAGGACTAGGAGGCCACAAAGGTATCTCGTTCAGTGACTTGTGTATGTTTCCTCACGTCCATTTGCCTGCTGGTTTTAAAACTCCAAAGTTTGAAAAATACGATGGTCACGGAGACCCTATAGCTCATCTAAAGAGATATTGCAACCAATTGAGGAATGCAGAGGGCAAAGAAGAGTTACTTATGGCCTATTTTGGGGAAAGCTTAATAGGGATTGCATCTGAATGGTTCATAGATCAGGATATCATCAACTGGCACACATGGGATGATTTTGCTTGATGTTTTGTACAACAATTCCAATATAATATTGACATTGTTCCAGATCGCTCCTCGTTAGCCAACATGAGAAAAATGACCACGGAAAATTTTCGTGAATATGCTATCAGATGGAGGGAACAAGCTGCTAGGGTTAAACCACCGATGAAGGAGTCAGAGATGATTGACGTTTTTCTCCAGGCGCAAGAACCTGATTACTTTCACTATTTTCTTTCTGCCTTAGGGAAGACATTCGCTGAAGTTATTAAGGTAGGGGAAATGGTGGAAAATGGCATCAAGTCTTGAAAGATTGTAAGTCAAGCTGCCTTAAAAGCCACAACACAAGTGCTTCAAAATGGTTTTGGAAATATTGGAGGGAAGAAGAGAAGGGAGGATGTGGCCGCTATTGTATCAGCGCCTAGAACTCATGTCCAAGGTAATTCCTCACAACACTATTTTCCTTCCCAAGCTCCACAATATTCTGTCCCATACACTCCATATCATGTTTTTAATGCACAACCAATTGCACCCCCTTCTTATCCACAATGGCGTGCACCAACTCCACAAAATCATCCACCACCCCCACAAGTTCATCTAAACACTGCTAGAATTCGTTTCCGTCCCAGACCACAATACAAAAAGGGAAATGGCGTTAAAGGTGAGTTCACTCCTATTGGGGAGTCGTATGCTAGCTTGTTCCAAAAATTAAGGACGTTGAATGTTTTGAGTCCTATTGAGAGAAAGATGTCGATTCCTCCCCCGAGAAATTTGGATTATTCTCAACATTGCGCATATTGTTCTAATGCCCCAGGGCACAACATAGAAAGATGTTGGTATTTGAAAAGGGCCATTCAGGATTTGATCGATTCTAATCAAATTATAGTTGAAAGTTCGAGTAGACCCAACATCAATCAAAATCCATTGCCGAGGCATACTGAAACAAACATGCTAGAAATGATGAAGGGTCATGAAGAGTTTGCATCTCCGTATAAGCCAATCCTTAGGGTTGGAACTGGCATTGAGAAGTCAGCAAATGTTGTTGATTTAACAAAAATGATGCCTTTAGGGGCGGAAAGTGTGTTAGAAAAGTTGAGTCCATCAAACACACCTATCTAAACTGTGAAAGGAGCCCTTGAAGATGTTTGGGCAAGTCCGAGTAAGGCAAAATCGTTTGTTCCAAAAAGGCCAAACAAACCTATCTTGATCGTGCAAGGGGCCCATATTCCTCCTGTGATTATCAGGCCAGTATCCCAGCTTCCATTGACTAACCCCAAAGCTGTTCCTTGGAATTATGAACCTACTGTCGTGACATACAAGGGAAAAGAAGTTGCTGAAGAAATAGATGAAGTGGGAGGAATAACCCGTTCAGGAAGATGTTATGTCCCAATGGAATTAAGGAAAACAAAAAATGACCAAATACAAATAAAGAGTTCGGTCACTGAAGGAGAGGCAGAGGAATTTCTAAGGAAGATGAAACTATCAGACTACTCCGTGGTGGAAAAATTAAGAAAAACTCCAGCCCAAATCTCTTTGTTGTCTTTGCTAATACATTCTGATGAACATCGTAAGGATGTAATGAAAATTTTGAATGAAGCACATGTTCCTAGTAAAGTTACAGTGAGTCAGTTAGAGAAGATTACTGGGAGAATATTTGAGGTAAACCGCATCACCTTTTCAGATGATGAACTACCCAAAGAAGGTACAGGACATAACCAAGGCCTACATATCACTGTAAAGTGTGATCTTTCATATGTCACTCGAGTTCTAATTGATGGAGGATCTGGAGCAAATATTTGTCCTTTATCAACTCTACAGAAATTGAATGTTAGTGCTGAAAGGGTCCGACCCAACAATGTATGTGTTAGAGATTTTGATGGGTCAAAAATAGATGTTATTGGTGAGATAGAGCTCGTACTAACCATAGGGCTTGTGGATTTCGCTGTGAATTTTCAAGTGTTGGATATCAACGCGTCCTACAATCTATTGTTGGGGAGGCCATGGGTGCATAGGGATGGAGCAGTCCCCTCAACGTTGCATCAAATGATTAAGTTTGAACACGACCGACAAGAGGTAATTGTTCATGGTGAGGGGGATTTGTCAATCTACAAAGACTCTTCCTTCCCTTTTATCGATGCGGATAATGAGAATGAGGCACTAGTTTATCAAGCTTCTGAGGTAGTGTTTATTGAGCATGTCCCCGAGGGGAGTGTCATTCCAAAACCAAATATGCCCATCGCGTCTGTAATGGTGGTGAATGAATTGCTGAAACATGGGTTTGAGCCGGGTAAAGGCTTAGGAATCTGCTTGCAAGGAAGAGCTTATCCTGTGAGTCTACGAAAGAGCATCGGTACTTTTGGCTTAGGCTACCAACCTAGATTCGAGGACAAAATGAAGACAAAGAAGCAGAAGAGAGATGTATGGTCACTTACCAAGCCTATACAACCAATCTACAAATCTTTCATCAAAGCCCGCGCAACAGAATCTTATCAATCATCTTTTCCAGAGCCAGTGATGAAAGTTAGCGAAGAAATGATCAACTATTTTCAAGATTTATTTGTCGAGGTTGATATGGTGGAACTCGGAGAAGGCACTAGCGATAGAGATGTGCAATTCATTGGTCCTGATGTCAATCTAAACAATTGGGAGGCCACCCCTCTCCCCGTTAAAGACGAGTCTTTGTAGTCTGTCTTGTTTTTTTCTTTTGCCATCCGATTCATTCAAGGATTGTAATTCGGATTTTATCTTGTCGTTTTATTTCAAACATTCTATTTCCCTTTTCAATAGGATGTAATTGCATCTTTATTTCAGTCTAATATATTTCTTCGTTTTCTTTTATACAGTTCTTTCTATGCCGATTCTAGTGATATGACATGCATGCAGAATTTTTCGTCAGATCTTAATATCCAATCTAATCTTCGACCTAATATTGAAATAATAAGTCAAGAAATCAACATGATGAAGACAGAGTATTTGAAGAAGTAAGGAGGGATTTCAATCATTTTGAAAATAAGTCAAATCCAAACATGAGTGAAACTGAGACGATAAATCTGGGGGATCAGGAAATTATTGAAGAGACTAAGATAAGAGTACATGTTCAACATCAAAAGGACGATATAATCCAGGCCTTGTTTGATTACAAAGATGTTTTTGCGTCATCTTATGATGACATGCCTGGATTAAGCACGGACATGGTTGTTCACAAGTTGCCAATTGATCCCAATTTTCCTCCGATAAAGTAGAAGTTGAGAAAACTGAAAACCGATATGAGTGTGATAATTAAAGAGGAGATCACAAAACAACTTGAGGCCAAAGTCATTCAAGTCGCTCAATATCCTTCTTGGTTAGCCAATATCGTACCTGTCCCTAAGAAAGACGACAAAGTTCGAATATGTGTTGATTATCGTGATTTGAATAAGGCAAGTCCAAAAGATGATTTTCCTTTGCCTAACATCCATATTTTATTGGATAATTATGCTAAACATGAGGTTGCATCTTTTGTGGATTGTTATGCGGGCTACCATCAGATTATTATGGATGATGAAGATGCAGAAAAAACATCTTTTATCACTCCATGGGGTACATACTGTTATCGTGTTATGCCTTTTGGATTAAAAAATGCAGGGGCTACTTATATGAGAGCAATGACAACCATGTTTCACGATATGATGCATAGAGAAATCAAAGTTTATGTGGATGATGTTATCATTAAATCTAAAAAACAGTCAGATCATGTGAAAGACTTAAGGAGATTCTTCGAAAGGCTCTGCAGGTACAATCTCAAGCTTAATCCTGCAAAATGTGTATTTGGAGTACCATCGAGGAAGCTTTTGGGGTTTATAGTCAGTCAAAGAGGTATCGAGTTGGATCCTTCAAAAATTAAAGCAATCCAAGAATTGCCACCTCCAAAGAACCAAACTGAGGTTATGAGCCTTCTAGGAAGGTTAAACTACATCAGCAGATTCATTGCTCAACTCACAACAACTTGTGAGCCTATCTTTAAGTTGTTGAAAAAGAATGCCACAGTCGAGTGGACCGAAGAATGTCGACAAGCTTTTGAAAAATTAAGAGTTACCTATCAAATCCCCCTGTGTTGGTTCCTCCCGAGCCGGGAAGACCTTTGATATTGTATATGTCAGTACTTGATAATTCTTTTGGTTGCGTACTGGGTCAGCATGATGACACTGGGAAGAAAGAGCGGTCCATTTATTACCTCAGCAAGAAATTTACCGTTTACGAAGCAAAGTATACCCTTCTTGAAAGAACATGTTGTGCCCTAACTTGGGTAGCACAGAAGTTGAAACATTATCTTTCGTCTTACACTACTTATCTCATCTCTCGTATGGATCCGTTGAAATATATTTTTCAAAAGCCCATGCCCACAGGCAGGCTTACGAAATGGCAAATATTGCTCACAGAGTTTGACATTATCTATATAATGCGGACCGCAATGAAAGCTCAAGCATTGGCAGAACATTTGGAAGAGAACCCTATTGATGAAGAATATGAACCACTTAAAACCTATTTTCCAGATGAAGAGATATCTTGTATCGATGAAGTTATTCACGATAACGATCAAGGTTGGAAGTTATTCTTTGATGGTGCCTCTAACAGGAAAGGAGTTGGAATAGGAGCTGTTCTTATGTCTGAATCAGGGGAATATTACCCTATATCAGCCCAAATTAGATTCTATTGTACTAATAATATGTCTGAGTACGAAGCGTGCATTTTGGGTCTAAGGTTAGCTGTTGACATGGGCATCCAAGAATTGTTAGTGTTAGGAGACTCAGACTTACTAGTTCATCAAATTCAAGGAGAATGGGAAACTCGAGACCCAAAGATGATACCATATCAACATTGTTTACAAGGTCTTTGTCAACGATTCGTGTCGATAAAGTTTAGAAACATTCCCAGAATTCACAATGAGATTGCAGATGCATTGGCCACTTTGTCTTCGATGCTCCAACACCCTAATGACGCCCATATCGACCCTTTATACATACAAATTCGTGATCAACATGCCTATTGCAACATGATTGAGGAGGAATTTAATGGTAAGCCTTGGTTTCATGATATCAAAACTTATCTTCAGTCTGGAGAATGTCCGTCAGATGTAACTAGTAATCAAAGAAGGACTATTCGACGACTAGGAAGGGGTTTTTTCTTAAGCGGAGGCATACTGTACAAGAAGACACCCGATTTAGGTCTTCTAAGGTGTGTAAATGCTCAAGAGGCTTCCACAATCATGATTGAAGTACACTCAGGAGTTTGTGGACCTCATATGAATGGATATGTTCTAGCCAAGAAAATACTTCGAGCAGGATATTATTGGCTCACCATGGAGCGAGATTCCATACGATTTATTCGTAAATGTCATGAATGTCAAATACATGGTGATTTAATACATTCTCCCCCTTCTGAGTTGCATGCAATGTCGGCTCCATGGCCTTTCATGGCATGGGGAATGGATGTAATTGGATCGATAGAACCAAAAGCATCGAATGGTCACAGGTTCATCTTGGTGGCCATTGATTATTTTACAAAGTGGGTGGAAGCAGTAACTTTCAAATCA